>NC_061513.1:125768458-125813367 GCF_022539505.1 Lolium rigidum
AGAAAAGAAAGTTTTATAGTACATAGAGGATGACATGCGGGTCCCATTTAGCAAGCAGCGGTATCACCGTTTGAGAGGCGGCAGGGGATCGAAAGAAAAAGGTAAGTGACCAAATATGAGGTGCCAAAAATAATTCAAGAAAAGAAAGTTTTATAGTACATAGAGGATGACATGCGGGTCCCGAGTTAGCAGCAGCGGTATCACCGTTTGAGAGGCGGCAGGGGATCGAAAGAAAAAGGCAAGTGACCAAATTTGAGGTGCCAAAAAAACTCCAAGAAAAGAAAGTTGATTGCACATAGAGGATGACATGCGGGTCCCATTTAGCAGACAGCGGTCTCAACGTTTCCAAGGCGGCAAGGGATCAAAAGAAAAAGGAAGTAGCCGTAAATCGGGGGTCAAAAAAATCCAAGAATAGAAAGAATTTTGGTTCATAGAGGATGACATGCGGGACCCATGATCCCGCATCGTAAACGGCTCGATCGGAGAACATTGAACGAGATGGCGCGATCGAGAAAAAAACAATGCCGTAGAGGCTGCCATCCGGGCCCTACATCCCTCGGCGGTGCGGATTTGCGTTGACTCGGCCGGCGAACCCGAGATTTCGAGATGCACCACGTCCCGGCCACCATACGCGACGTTTTGGCCGCTTTCGTCGGGCTAGGTGGCCTCAAAAACGAGAAAAAAAAAGTTTTTACATGCACCACGGAGGGACCAAAAATCGTCGGCCATGGTACACCAGCAACCACGGCGCGACTTCAACTTCGTCGGCCATGATAACTTTTCTTGTAGTGGCCGTAGGATGTGCGGAGACTACAGGAACTTGAACAATGTGACTATCAAGAACAAGTATCCACTTCCCAGAATACATGATCTATTTGATCAGGTTAGAGGAGCAGGAGTCTTTTCCAAGATTGATCTGAGATCAAGATACCATCAAATAAAGATCAAAAAGGAAGATATTCCTAAAACTGCCTTTGTTTCAAGGTATGGACATCATGAGTACTTAGTAGTACCTTTTGGGTTAACCAATGCCCCAACAATATTCATGAATCTCATGAATAAGATCTTCATGCCATGTCTTGACAAGTTTGTCATCGTGTTCATCGATGATATCTTGATTTACTCCAAGGACAAAGCTGAACATGTGGAGCATCTTAGGATAGTGTTGCAAACACTAAGGGAACATCAACTCTATGCCAAATTCAGCAAATGTGAGTTTTGGTTAGACCAAGTAGAATTTCTTGGACATGCCATCAGCAAGGATGGGATAGCAGTAAACCCAAGCAAGGTAGCAGCAGTTTTAGAATGGGAAGCACCAAAGAATGTCAAGGAAATCCGAGGATTCTTAGGAATGGCAGGATACTATAGAAGATTCATCGAAGGATTCTCCAAGATAGCAGGACCAATGACTAAGTTGTTAAGGAAGAACACACCATTCATGTGGTCTGATGAGTGTGAGAAGAGTTTTCAGACTCTGAAGGAGAAACTCACCACAACACCGGTGTTAGCAGTTCCAGAATTTGGCAAGGATTACACCGTGTATTGTGACGCATCCAAGCATGGATTAGGTTGTGTACTCATGCAGGATCGGAAAGTAATATCTTATGGATCAAGGCAACTCAGACCTCATGAAGTGAACTATCCAACACATAACTTGGAGCTAGCAACGGTCGTATTTGCACTAAAAACTTGGAGACATTTTCTCTATGGAGCCAAGTGTGAGCTTTATACAGATCACAAGAGTCTCAAGTACTTCTTCACTCAGAAGGAACTGAATATGCAACAGAAAAGATGGCTCGAGTTAATCAAGGATTATGACCTGACCATCAATTACACTCCAGGAAAGGCTAACATGGTAGCGGATGCCTTAAGTAGAAAGAGTACTGGAGGAGTAGAACAAGAAATAGCACCGGAGTTGAAGAAGGAAATAAGCCAAGCACAGATACAACTTTGGGAGAAGGAAGCACATGAAGGACTATCAGCACTACAAGTTGCAGATGAATTAAGTGTGAACTTAAGAAATGAGATTATCATGGGTCAACTTGATGATCCATTCATCATGGAGTAAATGAGAAGGATCAATGAAAGAAGACCATCACAATTCCACCGAGGAGAGTCTGGATCATTATGGTTCCAGAAAAGGATTTGCGTTCCAGATAACGCCGAGATCAAGGAAGTTATACTTAGAGAAGCTCATCAAACACCGTATTCAATCCATCCAGGAAGTACAAAGATGTACATGGAACTAAAAGAGTTATTCTGGTGGAATAACATGAAGAGAGAAATTGCACAATATGTGGCGGAGTGCCGTACTTGTCAAAGGGTGAAGGCAGAACACCAAAGTCCAGCAGGACCATTAGAACCTTTACCAATCCCAGAATGGAAGTGGGAAGAAATAGGAATGGATTTCATCACCGGACTACCCATGACCAATAAAAAGAAGGACATGATATGGGTAATCGTGGACCGGTTGACGAAGAGTGCACATTTCTTAGCCGTAAACCAACAGGACAAAGGAGAAAAACTCATAGATCTTTACATCAAAGAAATAGTAAGTAAACATGGAGTACCCAAGAAAATAGTGTCAGATCGAGGATCTGTGTTCACCTCAGCCTTTTAGAAGCAATTTCATGAAGCTTTAGGATCCAAATTAGACTATAGCACCGCCTATCATCCTCAAACGGGAGGACAAACATAAAGCACAAACCAGATACTGGAAGATATGCTTAGGGCTTGTGCCCTAGACTTCGGAGGATCATGGGAGAAGCACTTACCATTAGAAGAGTTTTCTTACAACAACAGCTACCAAAGCAGCATCAAGATGGCACCGTTTGAAGCTCTGTACGAAAGGAAGTGTAGGTCACCTATCTGTTGGTACGAGGCAGGTTCAAGCAAGGAGTTTGATCCAGATTATGTGAAGGAGAAGCAACAGATAATTGATGTGATAAGGGACAGACTCAAGATATCCCAAAGCCGACAGAAGAGTTATAAAGACCAAAAGAGAAGGACATGGGAACCAAAAGTCGGAGACATGGTTTATCTTAAGGTAAGTCCGATGAAAGGTCTCTAGAGATTTGGAGTGAAGGGGAAGCTTAGCCCTAGATACATCAGACCTTTTAAGATACTGAGCCAAAACCGAGGGGTAGCCTTTGAATTGGATCTACCGGGAAGATTAGCCCAGGTACACAATGTGTTCCATGTGTCACAACTCAGAAAATGTTTAAAGACACCAGATGAACCAGTATCCCATGATGAGTTAGATCTTCAGCCAGATCTGACCTATATAGAAAAGCCAGCCAAGATTCTCGAGGAGAACTGGAAACAACTCAGGAATAGAGCAATTAAGTATTGCAAGATACAATGGAAGCATCATCCTGAGAGAGAAGCCACCTGGGAAAAGGAGGAAGATTTAAGGAAGTCATACCCAGAACTGTTCAGGTATTACAACCACAACTTCGGGACGAAGTTTTCTTTAAGGAGGAAAGGTTGTAATATCTCAGGTTTAGAGACAATCGAGGGGTAGAATTTACAAAGGGATGTGCATTGCATCGTAAAATCTGGGGAAATTTTGCGCTTTGAATGAAAAACTGCATCGAAGGGGGACAAGTTTCTCTCTCGACACCGTACAGGGTTAGGGTTTCGAGAGTGCGATAAACTTGGACCTCAATTAACTCAATTAGGGTTTTAGAGAAGAGAGGGGAACTTAGATCATCTCAATTTAAGTTGCATGATTGAATTACAATATTATGTGTTTGAATTTCAAAATTCAAACATTAAACAAGAATATTATAATCCAAATATGGATAATTCAATCAAAAATTAAATAAATAAGAAATTGGAACAATAGAAATTATAATTTAAGCTCATTAGAGAAAACCTTGAGCTTTATTGATAATCACACAGGATACATTGTCATTTACATTATCCAAATTGAATTATGAACATTACAACTCATTACAAGAATTAAATGGAAAATAGAAAACAAAAAGTACAAGTAAAAGTAAATTGCTAAACTAGACAAGTAAGTCTTCATGATCTGCTTGAACACCACTTGATGATCTTCTTGATCATTTTTCCAAAACCTGTAAAAGCAAACAACAAAGACAAAGCAAAAAAGTTAAGCCAAGTGGTAAAACCACTTGGCAAGTTAGTCAAAGAAATGGAATTTTGGGTGGATATTACCAAACCAGCCGAGATGATCCATTCACAGCTCAAGTCCAAAGCCACACACACACAGGCAGCTCACAATGCATGTGTGCATGCACACTAGCACACACACAAAGCCAGAGGAGTCACCAAAGTGACCAGGCACTGCTGTCGACCAAGAGAGCAAGGAGAAGGCCATATAAAACCTTTTCACAGCCAAACCCTAGCTGTTCATCGACAGCAGCTCCACAGGGTAAGAACACAAGAACAAGAAGAACTCATAGCCAGCAAAATCATCCAAAAATCAGTTCCACCAAAGAACTGTTTTCTGTTGAGCATCAAACTATGGAATAGATCAAGCACAAGTCACTAGGAGGAGCAGGGCAAGCACAGAAATCATCCAGAAGCAAAACCTCTACACCAACACCATTTTCTAGGAGCTGGAGTGAGGTATAGCATAATCATGAACAAACCAGATGGTTTTGTTCACCATTTGCACAGCCATGAATACACAGACACACAAAAGAGGGGAATAACCCAATATTGATCATCACTTGGTCATAGACCAAGAGTAACCTGGTGGAAATGGCAAAGACCAGGGATCAATCACAGCCTAAGACCATGGTTATGCTAACCAGTAAAGAGGTAGCATATTTCCAAATGGAAATAGGAAGAAAACTATCCCAGACTTTAACCTATGTACACTCAGGTTGCTCTAGCCCATTTAAAACCATCTGACATGCAGAGAAATATGTTTCTGTAAGTACTTGTCAACATCAAAAGGCTTCTGGCAATCAAACTTGATCAGCCAGTAAGTAATTGTCCATGCACAGCAAGCCACCTGAGGTGGGAGCTACCAAAACAGCAAGGAATTGCTGTTGAGGCCACCTCAACCACAAAATCATCAAGTCAAGTAGTATATCATTACCTAGAAGGGTTCAAAAGGAGCTAGGGTCCCCAACAAATGGTTGGCATCCCTCTAGCTCTATTAAATTCACTTATATGATCATTAATGCAAAGCAGTTCACATCATTTATCCATTTAATGAATCAAAACAACACAGATAAATGAAACAGTCAAGTAAATCATACACCAGGCCTTGCTGATGATACTATGGATCATTGCAAGCGATATCAGGGGCTTGAGCAAGCACATGTATGCACTAGCACAGGCCAGGGTGTCACACAGACACAAGGAGGAGCATCAGTGAGTCATAAGTCATAAGACAACAACCATCTCCAAGCAACAGATGATCATATGATCACTAGGACTTGGCAGGGCATGCAAGAGCATGCTAGAACCTAGTCCAACACCTATCCATGCACCATATATATTAAATAGCCACAGCTCATGATTAATTGCATCACAGATATTCAAATAAATCATATATAATTGTATCCAGAAACACATCAGCAAAGGAATGATGCATCTAGATGACAGACAAGCCTAGTAGAGCTTTACCATGAGCTAGAGCTCAATGAGCAGCACACATGTGGCACTGACCCTTGCATAAGCAAGGATTACTGACGAGGGATCACCTCGGCAATGCCTACGTATTGTAGACTAGGGTTTTCGGGAAGAGCGACGATGGAGATTCCGGGGACGAGATTAGGCACACGACGTACCCAGCTTCGGGTCCCCTCGGTGGAGGATCCCTACGTGCTTGCTAGCAATCCAAGTATATGAGCATAATATGTTTACATGGTGCCGCCATAGGCGGAGCTATGTTGTCTATATTCTCGTCTATCCGTTGGCCTCTTTATTTCGGTGCCCCGGCTAGCTTTATATATGCAACCAGACCTAGGGTTTTACAAGAGTCCTAGTCGACTACTTCTTCGGGTTTCCTTGTTGGGCCTTCTCCATATTGAGTCTTCTCCATATTGGGCCGAGCCGGGTATACTAATAATGGGTACCCGAAGGGTATGCCCATGTCAATTACTTCAAGTAATCAAGCCAGGGGCATAGATGGAGAATACAAAGGACCATCCAGTAGCAGCAACAGCAGATGGAGCAACATGGCAAGCCATGCGCATCATAGCATGCTCATGAGCAACTGCAGGAGTGTCACAACAGTAATAACAACATGAACACAACCATAGAAGTAGCTGCAGACAAGTTACACAGGCATAAGCAAACTAGTAACATCTAGGAAGCACACGGAAACATGCACAACAAGTCGGGTAGAGCAGCACAGGCTAGAGCATGGAGAGAGCACCAGCATAAGCAGAGCAACATCACAAGCATGCTCACGGAAGCATCAACATAGGCTAGGGCATGGAGGTAGCAGCAGCAGCACACGCACGACAGTAGCAGAGAGCACAGCAGCAGCGGTCAGCAAGCCAAAGCAACAACACAACATGTCATCTCCATTAGGAGAGGCAGCCGCAGCTCAGCTAGGAGGAGGAGGAGAGAAAGAAGAAGGACGGGAGCACTAACCTGGAGTAGAGCACCAGGGCGTCACCGTGGCGGCACGGCGGCACAGCCAGCCACGGCAGCGCCAAGCCAGGCGTTCGCCGAGCGCAAGTGCTCCAGCAACACCCCGACGAGGCGTACGGTGTCACCACGGCATCCAGGGACGCCGGCGAACGAGGAACCGCCGCGAGCACCGCGCAACCCTAGGCGCAGTAGGATTTGGGGGCAAACGGAGGAGGCCACCAAACGCAAATCGACGCGGACCATCTGGTGCACCGTCGAGAGGCGGAGCGAACGCGACCGATCTCGTCGCCGGAGGTGGCCGGAGTCGGTTAGGATAAAGCGGCGACGGCACGGGCGACGCGAGCATCGCGGGAGCTAGTTAGGCTTAGGGTTTCTGCGAGCGAGAGAGAAGGGGACGAATGAGGCCGACCGAGCCAGACCGAACGGGTCGGTTCGACCTAACCCGTTGGGCTCTAGTGACAAGTGGGCCCACGGGTAAAACTGACTTTTCACAATTTTGTTAAAACCATAAACTTTGAAAAAGAATAGAAAATGGATAAGAACTTTTAAAAAATAAATAAAAATATGTAAATCACTTAGAATAAAATTCTCTACCATAATAAAATATGAATAGGAATTATTGAGACAATTCAGAATGAGTCATATTTAAATACAAGGAATTAATTATTAAAAATCAAATCTTATATTTTTAATGATAAAAATAAGTCCATAAATA
This sequence comes from Lolium rigidum, assembly GCF_022539505.1. Lineage (NCBI taxonomy): Eukaryota > Viridiplantae > Streptophyta > Magnoliopsida > Poales > Poaceae > Lolium > Lolium rigidum. Next base: position 125,775,756 of record NC_061513.1, read on the forward strand.
CTTTTGGACTTTAAAAACACCTTGACAACATTTCAAGGTAGTATTTTACCCTAAACAGAGTATCCCTAAATCATTCTTAGTAAACACCTCTTACATGAAATAATAAAGCGCCGGGAAGGGGGGAACAAACCCTAAAAGCTGAATCATGCATAATTGCTTCTTTAACCATTGCCCTTACCAGACAATGATGCTATCTTTCAGCAACAGAGGACAAGGGTCAGTCCACACCATCGAACTGCAACACTTTGTAGTCTTCAGGCAAGTTCATCGCTTGCTCATGTCAATTGAGTATTTCTATCAAATTACTTGCAAAATATACTATGTTATCACTCTTGCATAAAAAGCAAAACAACTATTTTCATAACTATGAATATGACTATGTGGTTGGCAATGGAACCATGGAATGTGCTCACATGGTGGAGGTTCCATTGCAATGGGTTTATATCCATCTAGGATTAAACAACAAATGTCGTCCAATGATTCTTGTGCCGTAATACCCGTGTTAACCATAAGATCTGGAGTGGGACGGAGTAGTCAATTGTATTTCCACCTCTCGTTCATCAACGGATGCGCTTACCGTAGACACTTGATCCCGAGGGATAAGCGGTAAGGTGGGGAACCCGTTAAAGTCCCCACTGTAATGCGGTCTATGATGGGTTGCAACTGCGGCAAAGGAATTTATGGTAGAGCCCTGAATTGTTGTCGTGGTCGGGGGCCATCCTTAATTGGTATAAGTACACCGGCGAGGACCCCGGGGATTGCAACAAAGGGTGGGTGTTCGAGGTAGCGGAGGAATATGATTGGCTAAGACCTTATACCGGGCCTCACACAAAAGGAAGTGTGGACGGGAAAGCTGCCCGGTTGGCACCATGGTTAAGATCTCTTATGGGTAAAGCAACACACCTCTGCAGAGTGTAATGAATCGTGACTTGTCACTCCCTGTTCCGGGTTTGGAACTGCGAACGCTGCCGGAAAGGAACTCCATGAAGTTCTAGTAAATCGGTGAAGGCTGACGGACATAGTTCTTATTAATAAAAGCAACCTTTTGAAGAAATGGTTGATGACCCACAAGTATAGGGGATCGCAACAGTCTTTGAGGGAAGTAAAACCCAATTTATTGATTCGACACAAGGGGAGGTAAAGAATACTTATAAGCCTTAACAACTGAGTCGTCAATTCAGCTGCACCTGGAAAAGCACTAGCAACAGGGGTGATGTGAAAGTAGCAGTGATATGAGAGCAATAGTAACAGTAACACAACAGCAGTAATAGTAACACAGGAGTAATGGCACCAGAAGATAGTTGATACTACTTCCAATGACATGTAGAACAAGTATATGATGATGAAATATGGACCGGGGTTCCAAGCTATCTACACTAGTGACAACTCTCCAATAACAAGTGTTGGGTGAACAAATTACAGTCGGGCAATTGATAGGATTGAAATAGCATTAAGACAGAATATCAAGATCATTAATCATGTAGGCATGTTTTCCAATAATAGTCGTACGTGCTCGCAATGAGAAACTTGCACAACATCTTTTGTCCTACCAGCCGGTGGCAGCCGGGCCTCTAGGGAATCTACTGGAAATTAAGGCACTCCTTTTAATAGAGCACCGGAGCAAAGCATTAACACTCTGTGAAAACATGTGACCCTCACATCACTACCATCCCCTCCGGTTGTCCCGATTTCTGTCACTTCGGGGCCATTGGTTCCGGACAGCGACATGTGCATACAACTTGTAGATACAATCTAAGCAATAATTATAAAGCTCAAATCTAAGATCATGCCACTCGGGCCCTAGTGACAAGCATTAAGCATAACAAGATTGCAGCAACAATAACTTCATAAACTTTGTAGATAGACAATCATAACGTAACAATCCATCGGATCCCGACAAACACAACACCGATTACATCGGATGAATCTCAATCATGTAAGGCAGCTCATGAGATCATTGTATTGAAGTACATGGGGGAGAGAATACCAACTAGCTACAGCTAGAACCCGTAGTCCATGGGGGAATGATACGTCTCCGACGTATCGATAATTTCTTATGTTCCATGCCATATTATTGATGATACCTACATGTTTTATGCACACTTTATGTCATATTCGTGCATTTTCTGGAACTAACCTATTAACAAGATGCCGAAGTGCCGCTTCTGTTTTCTCGCTGTTTTTGGTTTCAGAAATCCTAGTAACGAAATATTCTCGGAATCGGACGAAATCAAGACCCGGGTTCCTATTTTCACCGGAAGCATCCGGAACACCCGAGAGCCGCCGGAGGGGGCCCCGTGGGCCCCGGATGATAGGGTGGCGCGGCCCGGGCCCCGGCCGCGCCAGCCTCATGGTGTGGCCACCCCTTCGACCCTCCCTGCGCCGCCTCTTCGCCTATATAAAGCCTCCGTCGCGAAAACCCCGAGGCGAAAAACCACGGTACGAGAAACCTTCAGGAGCCGCCGCCATCGCGAAGCCAAGATCTGGGGGACAGGAGTCTCTGTTCCGGCACCCTGCCGGAGCGGGGAAGTGCCCCCGGAAGGCTTCTCCATTGACACCGCTGCCATCTCCACCGCCATCTTCATCACCGCTGCTGCTCCCATGAGGAGGGAGTAGTTCTCCATCGAGGCTCGGGGTTGTACCGGTAGCTATGTGGTTCATCTCTCTCCTATGTGCTTCAATACAATAATCTCATGAGCTGCTTTACATGATTGAGATTCATATGATGATGCTTGTAATCTAGATGTCATTATGCTAGTCAAGTGAGTTTTACTTATGTGATCTCCGGAGACTCCTTGTCCCACGTGTGTAAAGGTGACAGTGTGTGCACCGTGTGGGTCTCTTAGGCTATATTTCACGTAATACTTATTCACCGTTGAATGGCATAGTGAGGTGCTTATTTATATCTCTTTATGATTGCAATGTGTTTGTATCACAATTTATCTATGTGCTACTCTAGCAATGTTATTAAAGTAGTTTTATTCCTCCCCGCACGTGTGCAAAGGTGACAAGTGTGTGCACCGTGTTAGTACTTGGTTTATGCTATGATCATGATCTCTTGTAGATTGCGAAGTTAACTATTGCTATGATAATATTGATGTGATCTATTCCTCCTACATATGCATGAAGGTGACAGTGTGCATGCTATGTTGGTACTTGGTTTAGTCTTTTGATCTATCTTACACTAAAGGTTACTAAAATATGAGCATTATTGTGGAGCTTGTTAACTCCGGCATTGAGGGTTCGTGTAATCCTACGCAATGTGTTCATCATCCAACAAGAGTGTAGAGTATGCATTTATCTCGTTCTATTATGTGATCAATGTTGAGAGTGTCCACTAGTGAAAGTCTAATCCCTAGGCCTTGTTCCTAAATACTGCTATCAATACTTGTTTACTCGTTTTATCGCGTTACTACTCGTTGCGTTACTACCGCTTGTTTATCGTCCCGGGCAAAGCACCGTCCCGGTGCCGTTGCTACTACTTATTCATACCACCCGTATTTCACTATCTCTTCGCCGAACTAGTGCACCTATTAGGTGTGTTGGGGACACAAGAGACTTCTTGCTTTGTGGTTGCAGGGTTGCATGAGAGGGATATCTTTGACCTCTTCCTCCCTGAGATCGATAAACCTTGGGTAATCCACTTAAGGGAAACTTGCTGCTGTTCTACAAACCTCTGCTCTTGGAGGCCCAACACTGTCTACAAGAATGGAAGTCCCGTAGACATCAAGCTATTTTCTGGCGCCGTTGCCGGGGAGGAAAGGTAAAAAGGCTCTCATACTACGGTCCCAGGTAAAGTATTTTTCTGGCGCCGTTGTGTGTGTGCTCGAAGCTATTTCCTTTAGATCCTGCAATTGCATCTTTTTGTTTCTTGTTTACACTAGTTTGGCATAATGGACAACAATGAGCTTCTTATTCTATTTCCTGATTTAAAACATGGATTGTTTGATGCGAAAATTAAAAAACCTATGAAATCTTATTTGCATGCTGGTAGTAATATTAGTATGAACGCTTTGAACACCATTGTTGATAATGATATAGAAAGTTCTAAGCTTGGGGAAGCTGGTTTTCATGATCTTTTTAGTCCCCCAAGCATTGAGGAGAAAATTTTCTTTGATGATACTTTGCCTCCTATTTATGATGATAATGATAGTGGTCTTTTGGTGCCACCTACTATGGAGAGTAAATTTTGTTGTGATTATACTATGCCTCCTACACTTGATGAGAATAATAATGATAGCTACTTTGTTGAATTTGCTCCCACTACAACTAATAAAATTGATTATGCTTATGTGGAGAGTAATAATTTTATGCATGAGACTCATGATAAGAATGCTTTATGTGATAGTTATATTGTTGAGTTTGCTCATGTTGCTACTGAAAGTTATTATGAGAGAGGAAAATATGGTTGTAGAAATTTTCATGTTACTAAAACACCTCTCTATGTGCTGAAATTTTTGAAGCTATACTTGTTTTATCTTCCTATGCTTGTTACTTTGCTCCTCATGAACTTGTTTATTTACAAGATTCCTATGCATAGGAAGCATGTTAGACTTAAATATGTTTTGAATTTGCCTCTTGATGCTCTCTTTTGCTTCAACTACTATTTCTTGCGAGTGCATCATTAAAACTGCTGAGCCCATCTTAATGGCTATAAAGAAAGAACTTCTTGGGAGATAACCCATGTGTTATTTTGCTACAGTACTTTGTTTTATATTTGTGTCTTGGAAGTTGTTTACTACTGTAGCAACCTCTCCTTATCTTAGTTTTGAGTTTTGTTGTGCCAAGTAAAGTCTTTGATAGTAAAGTAAGTACTAGATTTGGATTACTGCGCAGTTCCAGATTTCTTTGCTGTCACGAATCTGGGTCTACCTCCCTGTAGGTAGCTCAGAAAATTAAGCCAATTTACGTGCATGATCCTCAGATATGTACGCAACTTTCATTCAATTTGGGCATTTTCATTTGAGCAAGTCTGGTGCCCTTTTAAAATTCGTCTTTACGGACTCGTTCTGTTTTGACAGATTCTGCCTTTTATTTCGCATTGCTTCTTTCGCTGTGTTGGGTGGATTTCTTTGTTCCATTACCTTCCAGTAGCTTTGAGCAATGTCCAGAAGTGTTAAGAATGATTGTGTCACCTCTGAACATGTGAGTTTTTGATTATGCACTAACCCTCTAATGAGTTTGTTTCGAGTTTGGTGTGGAGGAAGTTTTCAAGGATCAAGAGAGGAGTATGATGCAATATGATCAAGGAGAGTGAAAGCTCTAAGCTTGGGGATGCCCCGGTGGTTCACCCCTGTATATTCTAAGAAGACTCAAGCGTCTAAGCTTGGGGATGCCCAAGGCATCCCCTTCTTCATCGACAACATTATCGAGGTTCCTCCCCCGAAACTATATTTTTATTCGGCCACATCTTATGTACTTTACTTGGAGCGTCTGTGTGCTTTTCTGTTTGTTTTTGTTTATGTTTGAATAAGTTCATCATGCTTGTGTGGGAGAGAGACACGCTTCGCTGGTTCGTATGAACACATGTGTTCTTAGCTCATAGTATTCATGGCGAAGTTTCTTCTTCGTTAATTTGTTATATGGTTGGAATTGGAAAATGATACATGTAGTAAATTGCTATAATGTCTTGGATAATGTGATACTTGGCAATTGTTGTGCTCATGTTTAAGCTCTTGCATCATATGCTTTGCACCTATTAATGAAGAAATACATAGAGCATGCTAAAATTTGGTTTACATAATTGGTCTCTCTAAAGTCTAGATAATTTCTAGTATTGAGTTTGAACAACAAGGAAGACGGTGTAGAGTCTTATAATATTTACAATATGTCTTTTATGTGAGTTTTGCTGCACCGGTTCATCCTTGTGTTTGTTTCAAATAACCTTGCTAGCCTAAACCTTGTATCGAGAGGGAATACTTCTCATGCATCCAAAATTCTTGAGCCAATAACTATGCCATTTGTGTCCACCATACCTACCTACTACATGGTATTTCTCCGCCATTCCAAAGTAAATTGCTTGAGTGCTACCTTTAAATAATTCAAAATTTATCACCTCTGATTTGTGTCAATGTTTTATAGCTCATGAGGAAGTATGTGGTGTTTTATCTTTCGATCTTGTCATTTACTTCGACAGACTTTCACAATGGACTAGTGGCTTCATCCGCTTATCCAATAATTTTGCAAAAAGAGCTGGCAATGGGGTTCCTAGCCCCGATTAATTAACTTGCATTAATAATTCTCTTCACATGTTTTGCTCTGATTCATCAGTAAGCAACTTAATTTTGCAAATAGACACTCCTTCATGGTATGTGATTGATGGAAGGCACCCGAGGATTCGGTTAGCCATGGCTTGTGTAAGCAAAAGGTTGGGAGGAGTGTCATCCATAAATAAAGAAAAACTAAACTAAAGTACATGTGTAAACAAAAGAGAAGAGGGATGATCTACCTTGCTCGGTAGAGATAACGTCCTTCATGGGAGCCGCTCTTGAAAGTCTCAGGTTGATAAGGTAGTTAGAGTGCCCACTACCATTCGTTGACAACAACAAACACCTCTCAAAACTTTACTTTTATGCTCTCTTTATGTTTTCAAAAACCAAAGCTCTAGCACAAATATAGCAATCGATGCTTTTCCTCTTTGAAGGACCTTTCTTTTACTTTTTATGTTGAGTCAGTTCACCTATCTCTCTCCACCTCAAGAAGCAAACACTTGTGTGAACTCGTGCATTGATTCCTACATACTTGCATATTGTACTTGTTATATTACTCTATGTTGACAAACTATCATTGAGATATACATGTTACAAGTTGAAAGCAATTGCTAAAACTTTATCTTCCATTGTGTTGCTTCAATATCTTTACTTTAAATTATTGCTTTATGAGTTAACTCTTATGCAAGACTTATTGATGCCTGTATTGAAAGTGCTATTCATGAAAAGTCATTGCTTTATGATTCAGTTGTTTACTCATGCCATTACCATTGTTTTGATCGCTGCATTCATTACATATGTTTACAATATGATCAAGGTTATGATGGCATGTCACTTCAGAAATTATCTTTGTTATCGTTTTTACCTCGCTCGGGACGAGCGTAACTAAGCTTGGGGATGCTTGATACGTCTCCGACGTATCGATAATTTCTTATGTTCCATGCCATATTATTGATGATACCTACATGTTTTATGCACACTTTATGTCATATTCGTGCATTTTCTCGGAACTAACCTATTAACAAGATGCCGAAGTGCCGCTGTCGTTTTCTGCTGTTTTTGGTTTCGAAATCCTAGTAACGAAATATTCTCGGAATCGGACGAAATCAAGACCCAGGTTCCTATTTTCACCGAAGCATCCAGAACACCCGAGAGCCGCTGCGAGGGGGCCCCGTGGGCCCCGATGATAGGGTGGCGCGGCCCGGGCCCCGGCCGCGCCGGCCTATGGTGTGGCCACCCCTTCGACCCTCCCGCGCCGCCTCTTCGCCTATATAAAGCCTCCGTCGCGAAAACCCCGAGGCGAAAAACCACGATACGAAAAACCTTCCGCAGCCGCCGCCATCGCGAAGCCAAGATCCGGGGGACAGGAGTCTCCGTTCCGGCACCCTGCCGGAGCGGGGAAGTGCCCCCGGAAGGCTTCTCCATCGACACCGCTGCCATCTCCACCGCCATCTTCATCACCGCTGTCGCTCCCATGAGGAGGGAGTAGTTCTCCATCGAGGCTCGGGGCTGTACCGGTAGCTATGTGGTTCATCTCTCTCCTATGTGCTTCAATACAATAATCTCATGAGCTGCTTTACATGATTGAGATTCATATGATGATGCTTGTAATCTAGATGTCATTATGCTAGTCAAGTGAGTTTTACTTATGTGATCTCCGGAGACTCCTTGTCCCACGTGTGTAAAGGTGACAGATGTGTGCACCGTGTGGGTCTCTTAGGCTATATTTCACGTAATACTTATTCACCGTTGAATGGCATAGTGAGGTGCTTATTTATATCTCTTTATGATTGCAATGTGTTTGTATCACAATTTATCTATGTGCTACTCTAGCAATGTTATTAAAGTAGTTTTATTCCTCCGGCACGTGTGCAAAGGTGACAGTGTGTGCACCGTGTTAGTACTTGGTTTATGCTATGATCATGATCTCTTGTAGATTGCGAAGTTAACTATTGCTATGATAATATTGATGTGATCTATTCCTCCTACATATGCATGAAGGTGACAAGTGTGCATGCTATGTTGGTACTTGGTTTAGTCTTTTGATCTATCTTACACTAAAGGTTACTAAAATATGAGCATTATTGTGGAGCTTGTTAACTCCGGCATTGAGGGTTCGTGTAATCCTACGCAATGTGTTCATCATCCAACAAGAGTGTAGAGTATGCATTTATCTCGTTCTGTTATGTGATCAATGTTGAGAGTGTCCACTAGTGAAAGTCTAATCCCTAGGCCTTGTTCCTAAATATCGCTATCACTACTTGTTTACTCGTTTCTATCGCGTTACTACTCGTTGCGTTACTACTGCTTGTTTATCGTCCCGGGCAAAGCACTCGTCCCGGTGCCGTTGCTACTACTTATTCATACCACCTGTATTTCACTATCTCTTCGCCGAACTAGTGCACCTATTAGGTGTGTTGGGGACACAAGAGACTTCTTGCTTTGTGGTTGCGAGGTTGCATGAGAGGGATATCTTTGACCTCTTCCTCCCTGAGATCGATAAACCTTGGGTAATCCACTTAAGGGAAACTTGTTGCTGTTCTACAAACCTCTGCTCTTGGAGGCCCAACACTGTCTACAAGAATAGAAGTCCCGTAGACATCAGGGAACTACTCACGGAGCATGATGGAGGCGGTGGCATCGATGGAGATGGCTTCCGGGGGCACTTCCCCGCCCCGGCAAGGTGCCGGAACAGAGAGTTCTGTCCCCCAAATTGGAGTTTTGCGATGGTGGCGGCGCCCCTGGAGTCTTTTTGGAGTTTCGTCAAGAGTTACGGTGTTTTTAGGTCGAAAGGGATTTTATAGGCGAAGAGGCGGCGCAGGGGGGCACTTGGGGGCTCCCCACTACAGGCCGGCGCGGGCCCAGGCCAGGCCGCGCCGCCCTATGGTGTGGTGGCCCTCTGGCCCCTCTCCGACTCTTCTTCGGTGTTCTGGAGCCTTCCGGGAAAAATAGGAGGTTTGGTCTTCGTTTCGTCGAATTCCGAGAATATTGCCCGAACAGCCTTTCTGGAACCAAAACAAGCAGAAACGAGAACTCGGCACCGTGGCATCTTGTTAATAGGTTAGTTCCGGAAAATGCATAAAAACATTATAAAGTGCAAGCAAAACATGTAAGTATTGTCATAAAACAAGCATGGAACGACAGAAATTATGGATACGTCGGGGACGTATCAGCATCCCCAAGCTTAGTTCCTGCTCGTCCCGAGCAGGTAAACGATAAAAAGAATAATTTCTGTAGTGACATGCTACTTACATAACCTTGATCATACTATTACAAATCATATGAAATGAATGAAGTGACTCAAGGCAATGATCTATAGTTGCTAACAAGTAGATAACATATAGCAAAACTTTTCATGAATAATACCTTCAAGACTAGTATCAAAAGTCTTGCACAAGAGTTAACTCATAAAGCAATAAGTTCAAAGTAAAGGCATCAAAGCAACACAAAGGAAGATATAAGTTTCAGCGGTTGCTTTAAACTTGTAACATGCATATCTCATGGATAATTGTCAACACAAAGTAATATGATGAATGCAAATATGCAAGTATGTAAGAATCAATGCACAGTTGACACAAGTGTTTGCTTCTAAGGTGGAAGGAAGTAGGTAAACCGACTCAACATAAAGTAAAAGAATGGCCCTTCAAAGAGGAAAGCATCGATTGCTATATTTGTGCTAGAGCTTTGGTTTTGAAAACATAAAGAGAGCATAAAAGTAAAGTTTTGAAAGGTGTTTGTTGTTGTCAACGAATGGTAGTGGGCACTCTAACCCCCTTGCCAGACAAACCTTCAAAGAGCGGCTCCCATGAATTATTTTTATTTTTGGGCGGCACTCCTTCCAACCTTTCTTTCACAAACCATGGCAAACCGAATCCTCGGGTGCCTGCCAACAATCTCATACCATGAAGGAGTGCCCTTTTATTTTAGTTTTATTATGATGACACTCCTCCCAACCTTTGCTTACACAAGCCATGGCTAACTGAATCCTTCGGGTGCCGTCCAACAATCACATACCATGGAGGAGTGTCTATTTTTGTTAATTAATTTGGGACTGGGAATCCCATTGCCAGCTCTTTTTGCAAAATTATTGGATAAGCGGATGAAGCCACTAGTCCATTGGTGAAAGTTGCCCAACAAGATTGAAAGATAAACACCACATACTTCCTCATGAGCTATAAAACATTGACACAAATTGAGAAGCATTTTGAATTGTTTAAAGGTAACACTCAAGCAATTTACTTTGGAATGGCAGGAAATACCACATAGTAGGTAGGTATGGTGGACACATATGGCGTAGGTTTTGGCTCAAGGTTTTGGATGCACGAGAAGCATTCCCTCTCAGTACAAGGCTTTGGGCTAGCAAGGTTATTTGAAGCAAACACAAGTATGAACCGGTACAACAAAACTTACATAAGAACATATCGCAAGCATTATAATACTCTACACTGTCTTCCGTGTTGCTCAAACACTTTTACCAGAAAATATCTAGACCTTAAGAGAGATCAATTATGCAAACCAATTTCAACAAGCTCTACAGTAATTCTCCACTAATAGGTTTAATCTACATGAAAAAACTTAATCATGATCTACTTGAGAGCTCAAAACAATTGCCAAGTATCAAATTATCCAAGACAATATGATGCATTTTCTGTTTCCAACCAAATAACCATAAGTGCAATAGCTTCCAACTTTTATCATTGAACATTAAAAGTAAAACGAAGAACACGAGTGTTCATATGAAAAAGAGGAGCGTGTATCTCTCCCAAACAAGGATTGCTAGGATCCGATCTTATTCAACCACAAACAAAAATAAAACATACAGACCCTCCAAGTAAAGCACATAAGATGTGACCGAATAAAAATATAGTTTCAATAGAAGAAACCTGATAAGTTGATGAAGAAGGGGATGCCTTGGGCATCCCCAAGCTTAGACGCTTGAGTCTTCTTGAAATATGCAGGTATGAACCACGGGGGCATCCCCAAGCTTAGACTTTTCACTCTTCTTGATCATATATCATCCTCCTCTCTTGACCCTTGAAAACTTCCTTCACACCAAACTTCTCATAAACTTCATTAGAGGGGTTAGTACTCAAAAAATTTGAATCCACCTTGGTCCTGTAGTGGCACATTGCAAGAACTCAATAAAACATTAGCTATAGCCCTCTACGTCTAGAAAACCTCGCTTAAAGTCCACAAGAGACAATGCAAAAAAAAACAGAGACAGAATCCGCCAAAACAGAACAGCCAGTAAAGACGAATTTTAAATAAATACTTCCGTTGCTCAAATCAGAAAACTCAAAACTAATGAAAGTTGCGTACATATCTGAGGAACACGCACGTAAATTGGCATATTTTTCTGAGTTACCTACAGAGAAAACATCCCAGATTCGTGACAGATAGAAATCTGTTTCTGCGCAGAAATCCAAATCTAGTATCAACCTTCGATTAGAGGCTTCACTTGGCACAACAAAACACAAAACTAAGATAAGGAGAGGTTGCTACAGTAGTAAACAACTTCTAAGACACAAATATAAAACAAAGTACTGTAGCAAAATAACACATGGGTTATCTCCCAAGAAGTTCTTTTCTTTATAGCCATTAAGATGGGCTCAGCAGTTTTAATGATGCACTCGCAAGAAATAGTATTCGAAGCAAAAGAGAGCATCAAGAGGCAAATCCAAAACACATTTAAGTCTAACATGCTTCCTATGCAAAGGAATCTTGTACACAAATAAATTCATGAAGAACAAAGTGACAAGCATAAGAAGATAAAACAAGAATAACTTCAAAAATTTCAGCATATAGAGAGGTGTATTAGTACCATGAAAATTTCTACAACCATATTTTCCTCTCTCATAATAATTTTCAGTAGCTTCATGAACAAACTCAACAATGTAGCTATCACATGCAGCATACTTTTCATGATTTCCAAACACATAATTTTTATCAAGTTCAAGAATAGTGGAATTAAAACTTTCAAACTTACTTTTATTAATAATATAACAAGGTAGTTGATCAATCTCAATAGATATGGGACTCATAGAATAAGTCAAGAACTCTCCAATCCCATTTTCATTAGTAGTACAATTAATATCATCAAGTAACATAGGACCATCATCAAGAGCTTTATCATAAACATTTGCCAAACAAAATTCTTTAGTACCATGCATTTCGACATCAGGCACAAACAAAGCATTATCATAAGATTTATCAAAGTAGCATGGATTATCATATATAACAGTTAGCATAATTATTCTCACAAGTTTTACTCATAGGTAATATTTCAAGAGAATCCACAGAACATAACATTCAACCTCTTTCGGTAAGCATGGAGGACAATCAAATAGTGTAAGAGATAAAGAGTTACTCTCATTAGAAGGTTGACATGGGTAGCTAATCCATTCTTCCTCCTTTTGTTCGTCGCTCTCCTCTTCTTTTTCATCCAATGAGCTTTCGAGTTCATCAATTTCCTCCTCTTTTTCATCCAATGAGCTTTTAGGTTCATCAATTTCTTCTTCCACCGGTTCTCGCAAATTGTGAGTGCATTCTTGTGCATTAATGTGTCTCTCTTTATAATCTAGGATATAAGGATTCCTACTCGTAGCATTCTATGCAAGAATTAAGGATAGTAGAGACATAATCTTTAAGGTCCTTACAAACAACACAAGTTTCATAATTCTCAACCATGAAGGATTCTATCTCGGAGGCTCCCATAAATAAGACAAATTGTTCTACCTCTTCGAACCCATAATGAATATAGCAATTCCGATTATAGTTCTTAATAACAAAATTCCTCACTAAAGCCACATTGAAATTTAAGATGTTTAGTATCCTGTTGAGAGCAACAGTTTATATCATGGCGTTTAAGCAAGATTTCAGCAATTGTATTCAATTTTTCTATCATAGCACTCATTATTTTACCAGTTCTTGATTCTCTATAATTATTATAACATTCTATAAGCTCCAAGTAGGTTGTAGGTTCTCCCATAACAGCAGTTTTTAATTTTTCGATTTTTCAAATTTTTATGGATTTTTGGGTATATGAGGAAAATAAAACAAGACAAAAAGTAACTAGGCAAAAGTAAACTAAGCAAAATAATACTAGACAGAAATAAACTAAGCACAAATAAACTAGACAAAAGTAAACTAAGCAAAACAAAATAAAATAAAACAAAGACAGAGAGAGAGGTAGAGTGTACTCCCCAGGTGAACTTATGAGTAGAGCTATGCCTCCCGGCAACGGCGCCGTGAAAATAGTCTTGATGACCCACAAGTATAGGGGATCGCAACGGTCTTCGAGGGAAGTAAAACCCAATTTATTGATTCGACACAAGGGGAGGTAAAGAATACTTATAAGCCTTAACAACCGAGTCGTCAATTCAGCTGCACACTGGAAAAGCACTAGCAACAGGGGTGATGTGAAAGTAGCGATGATATGAGAGCAGTAGTGAACAGTAACACAACAGCGAGTAATAGTAACACGAGAGTAATGGCACCGGAAGATAGTTGATACTACTTCCAATGACATGTAGAACAAGTATATGATGATGAAATATGGACCGGGGTTCCAAGCTATCTACACTAGTGGCAACTCTCCAATAACAAGTGTTGGGTGAACAAATTACAGATCGGGCAATTGATAGGATTGAAATAGCATTAAGACAGAATATCAAGATCATTAATCATGTAGGCATGTTTTCCAATAATAGTCGTACGTGCTCGCAATGAGAAACTTGCACAACATCTTTTGTCCTACCAGCCGGTGGCAGCCGGGCCTCTAGGGAATCTACTGGAAATTAAGGCACTCCTTTTAATAGAGCACCGGAGCAAAGCATTAACACTCCGTGAAAACATGTGACCCTCACATCACTACCATCCCCTCCGGTTGTCCCGATTTCTGTCACTTCGGGGCCATTGGTTCCGGACAGCGACATGTGCATACAACTTGTAGATACAATCTAAGCAATAATTATAAAGCTCAAATCTAAGATCATGCCACTCGGGCCCTAGTGACAAGCATTAAGCATAACAAGATTGCAAGCAACAATAACTTCATAAACTTTGTAGATAGACAATCATAACGTAACAATCCATCGGATCCCGACAAACACAACACCGATTACATCAGATGAATCTCAATCATGTAAGGCAGCTCATGAGATCATTGTATTGAAGTACATGGGGAGAGAATACCAACTAGCTACAGCTAGAACCCGTAGTCCATGGGGGAACTACTCACGGAGCATGATGGAGGCGGTGGTGTCGATGGAGATGGCTTCCGGGGCACTTCCCCGCCCGGCAGGGTGCCGGAACAGAGAGTTCTGTCCCCCGAATTGGAGTTTTGCGATGGTGGCGGCGCCCCTGGAGTCTTTCTGGAGTTTCGTCAAGAGTTACGGTGTTTTTAGGTCGAAAGGGATTTTATAGGCGAAGAGGCGGCGCAGGGGGCACTTGGGGGCTCCCCACCACAGGCCGGCGCGGGCCCAGGCCAGGCCGCGCCGCCCTATGGTGTGGTGGCCCTCTCGGCCCCTCTCCGACTCTTCTTCGGTGTTCGGAGCCTTCCGGGAAAAATAGGAGGTTTGGTCTTCGTTTCGTCGAATTCCGAGAATATTGCCCGAACAGCCTTTCGGAACCAAAAACAGCAGAAGACGAGAACCGGCACTGTGGCATCTTGTTAATAGGTTAGTTCTGGAAAATGCATAAAAACATTATAAAGTGCAAGCAAAACATGTAAGTATTGTCATAAAACAAGCATGGAACGACAGAAATTATGGATACGTCGGGGACGTATCAATGGTTATTAAAACATGCATTGGTATTAGACTTTCTGATCTAGTATCGTAGCTAGTGCATTAAACACCTCTTTCCTAATATGAACTTGTTGAGTACGCTCGTACTCATACCACTCTTAAATCCCCTGCTTAGATTGCCTGAATCGTCTTGAGGAGGACACCGACAATCAAGAAGGAGCAGAAGAAATCTGCTATGAAGAGCCTGACCTCTCCGGAGGTATATAAGGTGTAGACTATCTCATAGTCTACGGAGCCGGGAACGGTTCCGAAGGAGAACAAGCCTAGAAATGTGAAGTAGTAGTAGTAACCAAGCAGTGTGAAGACTTAGTACTTAGCTGCTCGAGGAGAATAAATGTATAACCTGTTGAGACTTCTACATTGTAAGTTAAGCCGGGTTCACCTCGAACCCTGGAGTATTCCTCTCTGGACCCAGGAGGAGCTCCCAGATGATGTATATATTTGGTTTGTAATAATGAATGAGTTATGGACCAGTTATGTTCTATTGTACTACTCTGAGGGATGTAACATTTGCGAATTGGTACTTTGTGAATGTTATATCAACAACTGGCATACTACAACATGCAGTGGTATGCAAGGTCACCACAAAGAGTAACAAGCTCACGGTCTCTCACTCAAACAAATCGTAATGGAGAGCTCAACACTTATGCAAAGATGCAAAAGTAAGAACACCATAGGTGTTCAAATCCCTCACACTCAAATCCCACCAAAGCAACAAGTGCTAGGGAGGAATTAGAGAGGAAGAATAATGGAGGAAATCAACAAATGACTCCAAGATCTAGAACCCAAGAGTTCCCTTCACAAAGAGGAGGAATGGATTAGTGGAGTTGTAGATCTAGATCTCCTCTTTCAAATCCCTCAAGAATATGCAAGAATCATAGGAGGGATGGAGTTGAAGAAAGCTTTTGAGGTTCAACAATGGAGAAGGAGAGAGAGAGAGCAAATGGAATGGTTGACCTTATCTCCTCAAGGAGGAAGAAGGACTATTTATAGTCCAAGGGGGAAAACTAGCCGTTTGGGGAATTCCTGCGAGTCAAACTGGCAGCAAAAACCGGCATAGATGGTTTCCCTGCCAGAATGGAACGGTGAGCAAACCGGCCAGCCGGAACGGCTGCCTGGACCGAAAGGTTCCGGTCGTGTCAGACCGTGCGCCGGTTCCAGACCGGTCCACCGGAACGTTTCCAGATTATCCAGAAACACTTACAGTACTGTGTTCCGGCGAAAGCAGAACATTTCCAGCAGACCGGAATATTTCCGGCGGTAGAGCCGGTGCCGCCGGAACCTGCGTCGGAACTCGCCAGAACCCCTCAAACGCAGTTTTCTCGAAAGAACTAAACTTTGACAAAGTTCCCGAACTCCGATTGAGATGAAACCAATTTTGTTGGAAATATTGAGACTTCTCACAGAATATTTTTAGATGATTTAGAGAGGGAGCCTCCCAAAGTCAAGAAACGGTAAAGGCATCCAAACTCGAAAACGCAATAGAAGATGCATGAAAACTTGGGCTTGTTGAAAAGCTAGCAACAAGCTCAAACTTCACACAGAAAAACACCAAGAAGCAACAAGAATATAGGATGCAAAGTATGCAAAGGATTGAGCTCCCTAAGACAATGCGATTACCCAAACGAAAGCCCCTCTTAATAGTGCGGCCACCTATCCTATAACCCGGTCTCCCAACAACCACCTTGAGACCGGTAAAAGGAAAACCTAGCAAGACCATACCTTTGCCTTGCGCATCCCGCTTGATCTTGATGACAACGCTTCAAGCTCCACTTAAGCCGGAACGCCTCACTTGATCGTTGTTGCTTCGTGAAGACCCACAAATGCTCCCCTATACACCATGATGGGATAGCTTCATTGAGGCACATCTTCACATGTCCATTATCACCAAATGGACTGCAAGCTTCAAGCATGATATCTTCGGTATGCTCATCTTGAACTTGCCCTTCTCAATCTTGATGACATCCATACTTGATGCCATCCTCACATGGAATATATGAGATCATACTCTTGATGCATGCTCATGGCAAGATACCTAACCCACATAGAAAACACAAATGCACATATATAGTGGGTTAGCTCATGAAGCATAATTGACAGGGCTTACAATACCACAAGATCACATGATCCAAAGTGGTACACTCTTTATGCTTCATGTGTTAACCAACTTGAATTCAATCTTCACTCTTAGTCTTGGTCAACCTTGTATCTCTTCAAATCGATGATCTTGATGCCAATATACCAAATGTATATCATTATATTCATGACATCCATACTTGAATCCAACACATGGAATACAAGCAAGACCTATGGAACATTGCTTCATATAAACACAATGAAAATATTGGTCCATAGAGGATTGTCATTAATTACCAAAAACACACTTAGGGTCAATGTACCCTTACACCGACTGAATGGTCTTTGTCAAGGCGGTGCTTACAAGCGTAATCTTCTGCTTCATTGACATGCTTGATGCTTCCCATAGAGGTTCTCTTGAAGATTGATATCATGATAAAGGAATTCCTTTGGGAGGCTTGTTAGAAGGTCACTGGTGGAAAATGCAAAATTAATTGGGAACAAGTTTGCAAATCAAAAGAGTATATGGGCCTTGGAATTCTAAACCTGGCAAAGTTTGCCTCGACGTTACGGTTGCGGTGGCTGTGGAATGAATAGACGGATGATCCAATACCTTGGATGGGGCTCCAAACCCCTTGTACAACAAAATACCGCGATCTCTTCGCTACGTTCATGAGGGTCTCCTTGGCCAATGGAGAGAAAGGCATTTTTCGGGGATTCGGCTTGGTTTGATGGTACGCGACCAAACGATATTGCTCCAAAAATATTTGATCTTTCAAAGAAGAAGAAAACCACAGTGATTATGGCGATGGAGAATTATTTTTGGGTCTCACAAATAAACACCCAACAAGACCTTTCGGAGGAGCATGTTATTCAATTCACCAAACTATGACATATGCTTGCACATGCCCAAGTTTGGGAAGCAAGTATGCAGCTCCTCGTCACATAAGATGCAACTTCTGGGTTACGCCTTGACATGGGTATGCCATATTGGGTACTCAGCATTACCATCACTGGTACGAGTCCAGAAAGGAATAGGTGAAGCCCATGAAGAAAACCGCACAAAGCCGCAACCCAATTACTATGTAAAATAGGACGGTTGATCGACATAGACGATGTAATCAACCTTTAGATGGACTCTCGAACCTAGTCCACTATATAAGGGCTAGGAGGAGCCACTGAGTGGGAACTAGATTCACAACCCGCGACACACTTGTAACCCAAGTTTTTGATAATACAATCTCGACAATTTTCGCCCTTAATCCTACTTTTGTCGGCTGCCTAGTTTAGCTCATCGGTCTTTGAATTCACATGTTTTCTCCTTTCTCAAAACTCAAATCCATCATTTTGAGTATTGATAAGATTACCCTTTGTCAATTGGCCGTCTGTGGGAAGCTTAAACGTTGGAAGCATGAGTTCAACGATATCTTCTTCAAACAACAACTCGACGAGATCGGGTGATCAAATGCATTTCAATTCAATCGATTTTCGTCCGCACCCGCCCGCCCTTCTCCTGGCTTTTCGTGACTTTAGGCGGGGGATGGATCTAAAGATCGGAGGCTTGGACTTCGACGTCGGAACACAAGGAGCTGTAACCTCGTCCCTGCTGCAGCTGCTTTGCTGCATGCTTGTGGTTCTCGCCGACACACCATCAGGCTTGAGCACGTCCATGGCGCGCGCACCGAGAAGTAGAAGCAGCAAGTGCGTATAGAGACGCACGATGACATACCATGTGCGGACCGTGCTGTGCTCACGAACGTGTGCCTCTTCCAGACGGATCATCTTTCTTTGGTGGAGACGAGGGAGCACACCGTCCACGCACTGAATCTTCAGCCCTCCAGAGCATAAGAAGCAGATGCTGTACTTTTTTCGAGCAAACACGTCCAAAATAAATGGCAGCATAGTGTACGTGCATACATATAAAAAAGAAGAAATGCACATGGTTGCACAGTCGCAGTATCGCACTGCATAGTTCTGAATCGAGAGAGAAGGGAGCCAGGCTGCTGCAAGTGCGACGAACGGGGCAGGCAACGGCACCTTCTTCTTCTGTTCCCATGGACCCCCTCGCAGCGAGCACAGTGCACAGTCTCTCCCGGGGCCCGTCGCGAACTCGGCCTGGCCACCGGCCCACGAAGCACCTGTCCGCCACAGGGCAAACTCATCATCGCGCGTCAGGCGGTGGGCCGTCGTATCCCGGACCACAATAATCATTCTGACGCTCTGTAGCCTGTGTAGGACTGTGTGGCCTGTGGGTTGCAACTTGCAGCCGTCTCTTAATTGCAGGTTCTGTTCATGCGCACAGCGCCGTGGTAGGTGCCAACGGTCCGGATTGCCCTGCCACCCTGTCAGAAATTATGGGGACGTTGATGACTTTTGGCAGCACATAATTAGCTGCATTGTCTTGTTACAAGTGTACTACTACTTCTCAATTGTACTATCAATTACTTCCTCTGTTTTTATTTAGTTCACGTTCAGTCAAAGTCATACTTTATAAAATTTGACCAAAAATATAAGAAAGTATGCCAATATTCCATATAATATGGAAGTATACTTTATGTCGATTCCAATATAATAGATTAATTTTTTCGTAAATATTCAATCAAAGTTTACAAAGTTAGACGTTAACTAAACCCGGAATGCGAAGTAATTGAGAACGGAGGAAGTAGTAGTTTACACCGGAAGGAGTATAAAGCTGGATCTTCTTTTCTTGGCGAGATTTACATGTAAATATATAGCTTCTCATGAATTCTGCCGCGAAAAGTAAATGTTGATAGTTCGAGCAACTATCTTTAAGTTATAAGTTTATAAACCCGTTGTTAATATGTGATATTGTGTTATACGTACTTCCTCCATTCAAAATAAGGAGTTGAAGATTTATCTAAGAGTTATATACGTTTTTGGTACCACAACTTGCACTGGATGTACAACGAGTATTCAGAGTACCACAACTTGCACCGAGCGAGCAAATAGGTTTTTCGCAAACATGGATTTGTTGCTTTCTTACATGCGGGTTCCACTTGTCAGAATATAGAAACAACTAAAATAAAGTACGTAGTGCGTTTTTGGTGGGTTTCGAACTCATGACCTAGAGCAGCCTAAAATGCATGCTTGCCACGGAGACAGTTAACTCTTTGATGAAATATTTTTGGACTTAACTTTATTATACAGCTGTTTGAAGGAGTAATTGAGAACGGAGGAAGTAGTAGTTTACACCGGAAGGAGTATAAAGCTGGATCTTCTTTTCTTGGCGAGATTTACATGTAAATATATAGCTTCTCATGAATTCTGCCGCGAAAAGTGAATGTTGATAGTTCGAGCAACTATCTTTAAGTTATAAGTTTATAAACCCGTTGTTAATATGTGATATTGTGTTATACGTACTTCCTCCATTCAAAATAAGGAGTTGAAGATTTATCTAAGAGTTATATACATTTTTGGTACCACAACTTGCACTGGATGTACAATTTAGTACCACAACTTGCAAAACGAGTATTCAGAGTACCACAACTTGCACCGAGCGAGCAAATAGGTCCACGACCAATCGAAAGCGGACATGTGGCATTGTAATTTTTGCAAAAAACACCATTTTTTTTCGCAAACATGGATTTGTTGCTTTCTTACATGCGGGTCCCACTTGTCAGAATATAGAAACAACTAAAATAAAGTACGTAGTGCGTTTTTGGTGGGTTTCGAACTCATGACCTAGAGCAGCCTAAAATGCATGCTTGCCACGGAGACAATTAACTCTTTGATGAAATATTTTTGGACTTAACTTTGTTATACAGCTGTTTGAAGGCATGGGATTTTCAAATAGGCTTAAATACATATTTAGAGGATACATCGTTCTAACTAACTAAGCTATTATATTTTGTCCAAGCGCACATCACACACCAGGAGCATGACTCAACACTAATTCACCTTGTGTGGTGTAGTGGCAAAATCCTATCATATATAAGTAGTACTTTGTTCCGATTGCTATGGCTTTTTCCCCGGTTCAGACCCCAGTTGTTATGGTGATTTTAGCTAAAGCATATGCTAAGTCTGCAGATGTGAAAGGAGACGAGATGGGAGGCAAGCTTCTCGTAGTCGTAGCGTGCAGCCAGCCACATGGACGATTACACTGACTGTCGCAGGTGATCGATCGGGTAGTGCAACATCCGCTTGTTCTTCGGCTCTCTACTGGCTCATTACCGTAACATCGATCCCGTCGCTTTCGTCGCATATGATGCCACCGCATTTTGGACTGTCAGCGAACACAACATATGTACGTTCAACAGGTCTTCACAACGGCAAAATCCTATCGCATAGTGCACGCTCACATTATTGCTATTCATGCGCTTGGAGAAGATATAATAGCTTTGTTAGTTAGAACAATGTATCCTCTAAATATGTATTTAAGCCTGTATGAAGATGCCCATGCGACCATGCCGTCAAGCAGCTATATAATAAAATGAAGTACGAAAATAGTTCATTAAAGTGTTAACTGTCTCAGTGGCAGGCATGTAGGCTACTCCAGGTCATGAGTTCGAAACTCACGAACAACGCTACTTTATTTTAATTGTTTCTATATTCTGATAGGTGGGACCCACTCCTAAGAAAAGGAACAAGTCCATATTTGCGAGAAAAAATATATAGGGTATTTTTGGCAAAAATCACAATGCCACATGTCCGCTTTCGATTGGTCGTGGACCTATTTGCTCGCTCAGTGCAAGTTCTGGTACTCTGGGTGCTCGTTTTGCAAGTTGTGGTACTAAACTGCACATCTAGTGCAAGTTGTGGTACCAAAAACGTATATACCTCTTTATCTAAATGTAGATGTATTTAAACAATATAATGTCAAATTTAGACAAACTTAGGAACAAAGGAAGTACTATGTGATATTGTAGCCTACAATAGGTCGGCCGCCCAGTGAAATAAATCTCATTCCTTTCCTTCACGTGTGATTTCAGGAATTAGAGATAACCTCCTCCTTTAAAAGGTGCAACTGTCATTTGACAACCTTAGGTTCGCATTTATTGAGGTGACTAGTTGATGCATCTCTTCAAACACGTACATGTGAGGTTTGTCCAGCTTGCACAAGTTTGATTTTGTATTTCTTTTTTGTAATTGTCACGGAAGATAAGGAGAAGGCAGATAACGAGAAATATTCAACATATATGGATATAGAGACGCTGACTTCCAAAGTTCCAAATAACTCGAGGGGCCTTTCAGGTTTGCCTAGAATCTAGCATGCATTGATCTATTCAACTTTCTCATTTTTTTATATTTTCTCCGTCTAAAGTTAGGTGTGTTATTTTTTTCTAAATATGGATATTTCTATAACTAATTGTATATCTAGAAAAACTAATACACCTATTTTTAGATGGATGGAGTATAACAATGAGACTCGTGATCTTCAGAGCACTCAAGTTAGACGAATACATAGGCTATAGCCAGCTGTCAACCCATCGGTAGCAGCTAGAGCCATCCGATGCACTTAAATAAACAAATCTGGCGCGTTCTATCATGTAATAAAAACGGGTCATATATATTAGTACTACTTTTTCTAGAGTATGTAACATCAATATCCAGTATTTTTCTATACTCTACCACAGACGTGAAGTTATGATGCAAAAAATTCCACCAATGATGCAAATAATCTTGAATGTAACATTTTTCCTTCAAGTTTAATGTTCAAACGTCGTTGAAGATGTTGCCAAAAAAAAAAGGAAAGATGTGTACACGAGGATCGATGCATCCAGCAAGTGTTCGATGTTGACTTCAAACACCAACGACCTGATTGGTTGCTCGCAATGTCGTTTTGCTGCTCCACGGATGCAAAAATCGCTCGTTTGGTTGGCAATAGTTTTCACGTGGCTAGAACAAACTTTAAAGCACCCTGGGGCATGTCCCTAGATGAACGCTCGAATCGACCATTCTTGTTGGAATAGGCACTTGCGGGCGCAAATTGAGAGAAGGCGTCTGCGGTGGAGCAAGGGGGAGATGGTTGGTGCCAGAATATTAGCTCCGCGTTTAGGCGCGAAAAATAGCCTCACCTTCCTCTTAGTAGGTCACCACTGGTGTAGAACACAGTCCATCTAGATTTTTCCTCTCGTGCAACGAAGGCGGCGGCGATTTAGATCCGCGGCACCAGCTCCTTTGAGTTCGCGGATTTCCGGCACCGGTTCTGTCACCCTCTCGTCTCACGGTCCAACGGCTGCGGGCAAGCCCTCTTCGTCTTCATCATCCTCTTTCCCCGTCGCCAACGCCTCCGGCAGCAAGGCGCCGCCTTCAACCAAGGTTGTAAGCACCTATAAACCACTCACCCCACATGAAGATCGTCAAAGATAGCCACCAATGATTTCCATATTTCACGGTGAGCAACTCTAACTGGTAGTCGATTGCACGATTGTATTGCAATAACACCTAATAATTTGTTATTTTTCATGTTTATTTCAGGATTGTGTTGGGGCGATTGATTGCACTCATGTCAATGCTAGAGCTCCCAGAAGAGACTCTCATGCATACCCATGGAGGAAACACTACAATAACCAAAATGTGCTTTGCCGTTAAGTTTGATATGAGGTTCACATATGTGTTAGGTGGATAGGAAGGATCTACCCATGATGCAACAATTCTTGCTGACAGCTTGGACATACCTGATTGCCTTAAAATCCCGGATGATTAGTTCTGCCTAGTTGATTCCGAATATGTTAGCTGCCTTGAAATTCTCCCACCCTTCAGGTCAACAACGTACCATCTCAATGCGTTCTTTGCAAAGCACTATGATGCAATGAACTTTTCAATCCCAGACACTCAAGCCTTAGAGCAACGATCGAGAGGGCGCTCGTTGCTCCGAAGAATGGATTTAAGATCCTATATCAGAAGCTTCCATACTTTCCCCATCCAAGTTAAGCTAGTTCTTGCATGTCACATTCTGCACTATTAGATCTTAGGGTTTGGTGTTGATGTGCTTTTCTCGGATTTGAGGCAGGAGTGGGCTGACCCTATGTGGACTAACAAAGGCAACACCGGGATCTGAAGCGGAGGAAGTGAAGAACCGAAGAGGCAACACCATGGCCTCCTGTTACATGAACTGCTATTTGCGTGTATAACTGGGACTTGTGGTGAACTCCTAATTGATAATAGCTAAGGGTGTGTTCGGTTCTGGAATTTGGTGGAATGGGACGGAACGGTTCCGCACCCAGCACCCATCCCTGTGTTCGGTTGAAGGGAAGGAACGGAACCACCAAAAAAGAAGGCTAAGCTTGTGCACATTGAAGATGATCCACTAGTCACCACTCTCAAAGATGGGTTCAAGATGATGGCTGATGCAATTGCAAAATCTGGTGGGGATGATGATGCCGTACCTGATGACTTGTGGGATGCTTTGGCTGCAATCAAGGGATTTGATGAGGACCATATTGCTCACTACTATGCTCATCTTGTTGACAATCCGAAGATTGCAAAAGCGTTCATGATGCTTAAACTTGAGAGCAAGTTGGTTTGGTTGAGTAGGTATGTGCATAAGACCTTTGGAGTGCTCTACAATTTGAAGTGATGATATTCACTTGAAGTGGGTTGATGACCAACAATGAACTTTATTATTCCATGGACCATAATATGTAATATGGACTGTAATGAACTCTATGTAGTTGCTTTTGGATCACTACTATGCATTAAACTGGACTTGTATGAATTTGGACTGTTTCGATGCCTATTATGGTCGTTTGGATCTAATTGTGTACTATATTTGTTGTTATATATGTGTTATGCTTATATGAATATATTTGTTATTGCAAACTGCTCAAAATACAAACAAAGTGCTGCCAAATTTTTTATTACTACATTGTTTCATGGGGGTGGTATGTTCACCATAAGCATGAAAGAGGTGAGCTGAACCAAAATCCTGCCATTCCGTTCCACGTTTTTTCCCGAACTGAACACAGGCACGGAACCATTCCGTTCCTCGCTTTTCCCGAACCGAA
Organism: Lolium rigidum; assembly: GCF_022539505.1. NCBI lineage: Eukaryota > Viridiplantae > Streptophyta > Magnoliopsida > Poales > Poaceae > Lolium > Lolium rigidum. The sequence continues at coordinate 125,800,815 of NC_061513.1, forward strand.
CACAGGTACGAAACCATTCCATGACATTGGAATGGAACCATTCCGTTCCATGCATCGTGATTCTCAAACCGAACACATCCTAAGTAACTTCTCGACGAACTGCTATTTTTTAGTAGCTAGTACTGAACGACGTTAATTTGGTGAAGCATGTTTATTGGATATGCTTACTGCTAGTTTATAGTAGTGTCTGGTAATATCACGACTTGCAAAGAAATGCTAGAGCGTGTGCAACCAAACAAGCTGAACTCCCATGCCCTATCTAAAATCCATCTTTGTTAACAACAGACAAAATGCAGAAATGAGCTAATTTTTTTTGTTAGCAACAAAACTAGATGCGTAACTAAAATTTAAACTTGATATGGTAAATCATGGACTCAAGAAAAGATCTCCTAAGTGAGAAAAGTAGAGTGCTAGTAGAATAAACAGGATCCAGTCATCCAGCTCTTTTCACCGTACCGAAGGCAGTAGGCAACGCATCAATAGTTTGTCTCATGGCCAAACCACATGTGGCAGTGTGGCACCATGTACTAAGAGGGCGTAGCCCGCAGGGGCTCTCTCCGGGTGACGTGCGGCATGCGGCCATGCGCCGTGCGCGTGCCTTGAAACAATTACAATTACGTACTACCACGTTTGGACCTCAGCGTTTGTTCGTTTCCCATGATCTTGGCGCATCTGGTGAGATGATTGGTATTTTGTCGCCGCGGGACGGGAAAAGCATATAAAACTCGAGTAGACGGCTCGGGCTGAAAAAAAAATAAAGGAAACAAAAACACGTCCTCGGCTAAGAACTTAAGATGGTTTAGGTGAGTGAGTGAGCACGTTTGAGACTGAGAGCCGATCATTCGACGAGAAGCACAGCTCCATGAGTGCATGCCAGGACAAGTGTTGACTCCGCGAGACGGCCGTGTGCAAAAAGACTCGGCGATACTACTCAGCTTTCGTACCTACTCCATCCTTTCTTTACCCGTCCGTGGCGTGTGCATGCTTTGCTCGGCGCTTCCGCCTTTGGGCCGGACCGAAAGCTGAGTATCTCCCGTGGTGACGTGGCCGACGTTGCTTACGAATTAAGTGAGGTTATAGTTTCTCTTAATTGCGCACAAGATTTGTGATGCGTACGTCCGCAGCGTTCGAACGTTCTATACGATCTATCAATCTACTCGTCTCCTTTTCGCGGGCTATCTGGCCAGGAGAGATCAGAAAGAATCATTTTAGTACGTGTATAAAAGTACCTTTCGCCAATTCGAGGGAAACTCGTGGACCGTGTTGCTCAGCCGAAGCCTGTGGACAAAAAAATTCAACAAAGAACGCTTCCTTTACTACACCTTCTAGCTTTGCGCGTGTGCAATAATATTCTCGCTTGCTTCTTCTTCTCTCGTGTTCCTGTCGATTCTTCCCGACAACCGAAAGCTACTGAATACGGCGTTGGAGCGCATGGAGCCAACCAGCCGCAGACATCAGTACAGACGGAACGGAACGCGTTGGAGCGCATGGAGCATCTCTTACATCGAACCCAACGCGTGTATACGTACGGGGAAATTTCGGTTCGTAGGTAGATGCTTCCTTAGCCGATCGAGAGGATGACAGCTTGAAGATCGTCCTTCTAGAAGCAACGGCACGTAATGGCAAAAGAGGAAAAAGTTTGCCGTGTCCCATGCCTTTTATAGTAGTCGTACACGCGTATGCATGTTTAGTGTACCCAAATGCATGTGAATTACCCCTTCTGTGCTTAAACAAAAGAGTGTTAATATTTACTTATGCCACCCAAATTAGTATCATCTAATTCATGCTGATAAAAGTAGCTATTTGGTCTCATAAATATTGCTATATTTTTGCACGAACTCGCTCAAAATTTGAAATAGTTTAAGTTATTGGTGAAACTGAAAGTACACTCTTTTGTAGATGGAGGAAGTAGTTTTTAAGTTTTCCAGGTTTTGATATGCATCCACTATCCTAGAGTAGGAGCACATAAACATAAAAATCTATAACTTGCTAAGCTATGGAGAACTTGAGACAATGCATTGGCTCACGGGACTAGATGCTCCGGCGACGGAAACCACAATAAAAAAGTTTCTTCTTTTTTGAGAATGTAGTACATGCATATGTCTTCTGCATGTCCTTAAACATTTTGTGAAGAAAAGATATTTACAGATTCATAGCCAAGAAAGACCAGAAAACAAGTTGTGTGAAAAGTAATTCTGTAGCACCAAAACATGCTTTCTTACATAGGTCATGAATAATACTATTTTTCTTAGAATTTTATAGGCGCACCTGGAAATTTGTAGATGTATACCCCAGATATGTTTTCAGATTTTCTTGATTTTCGCAATATAAGAGCATCTTGCCCTATAAACCAAAGTGGATATCCGGAGAGAGCTTCCCTTTTAAGACCCAGCCACGAGAGATGAGAGATGCAATCATCCATGTCCCTTTCATCAGTAACCAACTATGTTCCTCTCTCCAAGCATCATCCTTATTCAATTATTACCTGTCACAATGCTTGGAGTACAGTATCACTACTGCGAAAAAGACCATTAGGAGGAGTACTCAATCAGACTTTGCACGTAGCACATACACACACGACACGGCGGGCACGTGATTAATTACTAGGTTAACTAAACTAAAGCAGCACCGATCTAGTGCTCGCCTCAAGACAAGAGGAAAAAAATGCCCTTTTTAAAAAGGGCGAAGGCCACACGCCCAGTTCCCACACCAGCTGTACCCACCCAGCCGCTCACCGCTCGCCGCCACGTGGGCCCAGCCCTTTGACCCCCCTACGTCAGAGATTCGTTGCGCATGAGACCCCCCGACGTAGTTCGATATTGCGAACAGATCCCTGGAGAGCCCGCTCGCATATAACCCCACTCTTCCACTTCGCTCCTCGCTTGTCGTCTCCGTTACCGCTCGCACTGGCCACTGAAAGTACCGTCGGCCCCCTTGTCTCTCTCATGGCGGACTCCTCGAGCTACCCAGCCGAACCCTAATGCCCAGCCGGCGGCGCCGACACGCCCCCGTGCCGTAGCCTCGCCGCCGCGAGCGCCGTTCGGAAGGTAATCGCCAGCTCGCCTACCATGCGCCACTAGATCTTACCCCATTTCCCGGCGCTTCCTCGGATCCGCTCCGATCTGTTCCTGCGCTGCTCCAGTCCCCCCTGACAAATTTCCCGCAGATTGTGCAGAGAGAGAGAGAGCAACGCTCGGTCCGGCGAGGAGGAGCTGGAACCGTGTCGCCTCCGGGAGCGAGGCGCCATGGGCGATCTGAAGGAGATGAAGTACAGGCGGAGGGTCGCGCTGGAGGACCGCGCGCAATGCAGCGACCCGAGGGCCGCCGACTGGGGCCTGCTCAAGCAGGACCCCGTGGAGCTGCTGCGCAAGCTGGACGAGCTGCGGGACCAAATCACGCGCTCCTGCCAGGTCGCCGACCAGCCGCCGCGGGAGCACCGCCGGGCGGGGCGCCGGGCGGCCTCGCTGATCCCCGACTACCCCGAGCCGCCACCGCCGCCACCTCCTATACCCGGGTACCACCGCTCGCGCTACGGTGCCCGCTACGGGCACGGCTTGCCGTTGCCGCCGAGCCCGTGCGAGCAGCTGTACCCTGATCACGGGGAGAGGTACGCGAGGCAGTCAAGTGGGCGGTACCGCCAGCAGTACCCGGGGAGGCAGTGGGAGAACGGTGGGGTTGGACACGGCAGTTCTTACAACCAGTACGCCTGCGCTAGCCCCCAGTACCTGCATGGTGGACACAGGGCTGCGCCGCCAGAAGAGCACATACCCATGGCCAGGTACTTCGCTGGGCAGCATGAGGGCTTCCGGTTCGAGAGGTCACCGTCCGTGTCGTCAGATTATGACCAAAGGTCTGTGGCATCCTCGCTGTACTCGCACCGGTCCGTGTCGAAGAAGAGGGACGAGTATTTTAGGAAGAGGGCAAACCATCTCTGCCGGCCGGTGCATGGTGCTGCGCCGTTTGTTGTTTGTGGCTCTTGCTACCATCTGTTGCAGGTGCCTATGGAGAAATGCATGGGGTGGAAACAAACCCGGATGCAGTGCGGGTCTTGCTCTGAGGTAATCAGTTTGAAGCGCATGAAAGGAGAAGCTGTTGCCTTTACACAGTCATCATCCTTCAGTTTGTCAAAAGCTGAGCAGAGCTCACATGACCAAATGAGACGAGACTTTGATCAGCAAAATCATGACGATGTCGCTTCTGCGTTCTATAATTTGAACGAGCACAGCAGCATGCAAATCAACATCGATTTCGGTGATGATAATTCAGCTTCTTCCAGCATTAGCCATGACAGGACTGACAGAGAATGTGGCTCAAACAGGAGCATTCAGTCGAGAGCAGATGCTATTTCTCAGTCTCCAGGCAGGTCTGGAGACATTGAGAGCCCAAAGGATATATTATGTGAAAGAGATGCAGATTATCAGGTGGAACATTCAGTAGATTGTCCAGTCAGCCCATATTCCCCGGTTGTAGAGGACAAACTTGTTGATCCATTGTGCAGCCAAGAACAGCATAGTAATTCTGAGGACCTAGGTGCGGATAATAGATCTGAACTAAATCGCAAAGGGCAATGCAATGCTAGTGATCATGATAGTCTTGGCACAGGAAGTGAACAAGAGGTCAATGAAGATGAACATGAACGAAAGAGAAAGGAGGGTCACTGTTGTAGCCTTGACGATGTTAGCGAAATGCACAGGCAGAATAGTACAAAAGATGACACTGATAGTCCTGAGAATGGAAATCAAAAGCATGAGTGGGCAAGCAAAAAAGATGTCACAAGCAGTCCTGAAAGTGAAAGTATGTGCAAGAAATATAACCAGAACAGCAAAGAAGATGAAACAAGCGGCCTGGAAGTTGAGAACACAAGTAGGGAGTTTGATGAGAACAACAAAGATGACTCCTACAGCGTCCTTCAACATGCCAACACTGCCCCTGAAGCTGCACTTACAAGTGAGAGATACGAAGAAAATATAATGGAGCAAGATAATGGGAAATTGCATCAACCATGTGTTGAGGATGCCAATGCTCAAACAGAGAGTGGGTCATCAGTTAATGGGCGAACAAATTCTGGTTTCTCTCGTGGTTCTTCTGAGGCTGGGTTAGATGAAGACCAATCCTCAACTGGTAAGAGTGGGGATTCGTCATTTTTTGCTGGTTTCTTGAAGAAGGGCTTCAAGTTTAATCAGTCCATGGAAAGTGTTAAGGTTTCAATTAATGGACATCCAATCTCTGAAAGAGCTCTTAAGAAGGCAGAAAAGAAAGCTGGTCCCGTCGAGCCTGGTTCTTACTGGTGAGTATTTTCTGTACCAGCAATTGAATTGTCGAACAGTTTGCTGCATTTTTTTTATTAGTTTGCACTGCATGCCATGGTTTACTTTGTTCATTCTTAACGTTGATAGAGGTTCTTATTGTTTTCTACAGCTTGCTCAATCATAATTGCTGCTACAGCGACTTATGATGTCCATTAATTATGATTGAGCAAGCTGTAGAAAACAATACAAATCTCTAGATGCTAGAGCAGAAAATGCTCTGGTGGCTATCACAAGTACTGTGTTCTAGAAGACTAGCATATCCGTTTGGACTTTTCTTACATGTATTTGACCCATCTCTTACCTTTAGATCTGTGTGCGGATGTGCCTTTGTGTCTGATCTTCTTTTTCCCAAACAAGTTCCCATTTTCATCATTTTTATTTTGATAGCTGGGGTATATATGTTTATTTGTTTGCTGCTAGACATGTTTGTTCTAGAAACTAAAAATCAGCCTAATGATTGACCCTAAATAACTTTTGGTTCAACATGTAAATCATACAGATTGCCCTCATCTACTGTCTTTCCCCCCACTATTGATTGGGGTGGGCAACTCAGCAATAAGAAAGTGAAGGCCTTACTTTGCAATAGCATGTCAATAATGCTGAAAAGTGTTCTTCAAAAAGCATGCAATATAAATAAATATATTCAAAAGGAAAGCTTCATGTCAGATGCAATCAATCGGAATAAAACCTTACGTGTAATTAATGAATGATAAATTATTGGTACTTGTCCCTCCCTGTAATAGTGATGGCTTGGTCCATCATTTGTTAATTTCGTCATAACAAACTGAACTCATCCGTGCTAAGTTTGATGTTTCATCTCTCTGGAGGTAATCATGGCAGTAAATCCGCTGTGGTTTTTCTATTTGTATGGAGCACACATCATACTGTTAATATTATGATTATTATCATGCTAATTGCTGAGCTTCTTACCTTGTAGCTTTGCCTGAAAATAAATGCTATTTACTGTTAGATTTACAATGGACTTTTACCTCCATTTTTCCCTCAACTTTATTCAATCTTTTACTTGGCTTTTGTTTGATTATGCATACTAGAAAGCCACCGATGATCAATGTTACCCTCTGGTTCATATTTCTTGCCGCTGACACATTTTAGTTCTAGATACATCCATATTAGCGACAATTAACATGGATCAGAGGAGTAGACAATTTGATCAATGTATTATGTAGCTAATAGTTGCTTTGTTGTTGAATCATGATAGATGCTCTTATATGATTAAACTTCTATTGGTTCAGGAGGATTTCCTTTAAGCCAACATTAACGGTTCTGTTTGTTCTCATACAGGTATGACTGCCGTGCTGGATTTTGGGGTATCATGGGGAGAGAATGTATTGGCATTATTCCTGTAAGATTTAGAATCTCTTGATTTTTCTGACTAAAAAAAGCTGCTTTTATAAGGATTTGGTTCTCATGGTTTTCTATAATTTGCAGTCATTTATTAGAGAATTCAATTATCCAATGTCCAGAGATTGTGCTGGTGGGGATACTGATGTCATTGTCAATGGCAGAGAACTACACCAGAGAGATCTAGAATTGCTTGTAGGTAGAGGGCTTCCACGTATCTCTGGCAAGTCATATACTATTGAGATTTCTGGAAATATTACCGATGAAACTGGAGCGAAGCTGCGCAGTCTTGGCAAACTTGCTCCCACGTAAGTTCCTTTGCATTCTGTGAATGGCTGCATGTCCTTGCTGATCGGATATTTAGGGCATGTTTGGTTGCCCTCCACACAATACCACACTTTTGTGCTTGCGCAACAAGTGTGGCAAGTCACAGTTTTGTGCCAGTCAAATTGATCTCCTGATTTGTGTTTCAAAAGTTGGTTAGCAAGTGTGTCTTGTGTCTATGACATGTGGAGTAAGAGGCTAATAAAGAGTGGAACAACACAAATCCAAACTATCTTCTTGATTGAAAATATTAGTTAAACACATGAATATACAACCCAGAGTTCCATACCCATCATACTTGGGTAGGATATGGATAATATAAATTTACCCATTATAATTTGGGTATGGAGAGGGTAATTAGCCATCTATTCGCAAATAATTCATACCCGTTCCTCCGTGCGTAGTATCCCCCAAAATGCATGCAGAGTCGTGGCTTGACATCGCTCACTCCTTTGTGACGCGCATTAACTTCCAGCTGCCCTCCTGTGCTGATCACACGGAACCATGCACGTACAGAACTTGCTGCTCGTTGCACAACAGCAACTTTTCTGTGCCGGAGCAAGTTACCGTCATGTTCTCCATACCTTATCTATGGGTTTGCCCAAATCAATTGGATAATACCCACTTATTTTCTGTATGGATAATCTAAAATATTATGGGTATGGATAATCTAAAATATTATGGGTATGGGTAACATTGGGTTTGGATTTGGATTAGCCCTCCCCAACGGCAGCTATAAGCTAGAGCATTTGGAAGGTGGAGAAACATGTGAACATCTTAGAATTGAACAATCATACTTTTAAGTGAACATAATTGAAGATGATTCCACATTGTTTGCCATGGATTTTAAGTAACATTCTGAGCCATGAGGGCTCGATGTAACTGAGTAACTCCCAGCTTTCTGTTGGAGACCTAGATTTAGTTCCTAGGAAATGCCGAGTTGGAAGAGAAAGTTCGCTCCTACTTGGAGCACCACTTTAAGCCACATCACACTTTCACAGATGACTCTAAATGATTTTTATCCTAATACAATCCTCCAATCTAAGGATGCCCTTTGCATAATGTCCTTTACTAAAACTCTACTTTAACCGTACTTAAGTTTTCAACTTTATTTTAAAAAGTTACTCCCTCTAATCCAAAAATGTAGGTCCATCTAGAGTTTGGTGCACAAATTAAAGCTGTTGATGAAATGCGAATGTTACTTTTTCATTCATTTCTAAATCTTTCTCCTTTTCCTTCCAAATACTGAAGTAGTTGAGTTATTGCTCAATTCTGGATGAATTTCTGAACGGCTATATTGGGCTGTATGCATCCTTGATGCAGAGGCTGGCGCTAATGAAAGCTTCCATTTTTTAAGAAAAAGAGAGTGGCTAAATATAAGAAATGAGAAAAAGTGCATCAGAAGTGTTGAAAGACTTACATTTTGGATCAAGCTGAAAAAGCTCAAGGACTTACATAGAGAACTTACGGTTTCCTATATTTCTCAACAAATGCTGTTAAATCTCATCGGTTTAAAATACCACTCCACTATATGCTGCAGTCCAGCTATCTCTTTCTATCTCTGAAGTGTAGCAGCCAGCTGCCACATTTCATTCCTCTTATTATTGGCTAGTCCATTACAAGTTTGTGCAATCTTTTTCTTAGGATTTGGATCTAGTAATTTTAGTTATTACACACATGAGTATTTCTTGATTATATCACTTACAGTATTGTTATCGCATCTACTCACAATTATCACCTTTCTGCTGAACAGAATTGAGAAGCTGAAGCGTGGTTTTGGTATGCACGTCCCTGAAGAATTTAGGTAGCCGGATGTAAAACCGGGTTCCTGCATTGCAAATAATGGGTTCAATCACTTCCCCCGTAGCTACCTGTTGGAGGCCAAATTTGCGATTTCTACTAATACTGACATCGAAGCTTTTTAAGTAGTACTTCAGGTGTTGGTGTGCAGCAGATGTGGTAGTAAAGATCACATGATCTTGTGGTTTTACTATATGATGACTCTTTTGCTGAAAGCAATGTATGAAAATGATTCAATCTGCCAGGCAGCTTAATTCCTCTGCAGCCTGTACATGGTGTTTCGTACGTGTGTTGGTGTCTTGTCGATATATTGTGTCACCACGGGAAGCATTAGATATATGTGCAATTGTCGGCTTGTAAGATATTCGTAGAGCTGTACGTTCTCCAATATATGTGTAAATATGTTACTCTTGGTCCTTGGATCACCTTCTCTCTAGTATCATGGATGTACTGGCAGCACAGGAATTCATAGGAATTTTGGAGGGTTTAATCCTTTGAATCAAATGACTTCTATAGAAAATTTCTATATGTAACAATCCTACAAAATTCTTTTATAAATTCTTTGAATCAAACAAACCTGAAGAGGATATGGTGCTACTGAAGGAATTATCACACTGAAAGTTCTTGTTTCCTTGTGCATACATATGTGTTCTAGCAGACAAAAATGTAAGCAAATCTTTTGTTAGCGCATCTCCAGCGGCGCGATGCAAACGGACGCGCAGTGACCGTTTTCGTCCGCCGTGACCGGAAATGCGTCTGGGGCCTGCTCCAGCGGGGCGACCGTGACCGGAAATGCGTCTGGGGCCTGCTCTAGCGGGCGATCGTGACCGGAAATGCGTCTGGGGCCTGCTCCAGCGGGGCGACGCAAAACGACCGGGCCGTCCGCGGAGACGCAAATCTGGCCCAAATATGCGCCAGGTTTACGTCTCCGCGGACGGCGGTCGCGCCGAGCTTCCTCCATTTCTTACCCGGTCCCGCATGTCAGGGACAGCGAAATCCTGCTTCGATTTGCTTCTTTTTCCCCTTCTTTGCTGCCCTAGTGCGTCACCACCACCCCAACCCCACCCGCCGCCGTCCGGCCGCAGCGCCGCAGTAGTCGCCGCCGGCTGTGTTCTTGCCGCGCGGGAGAGCAGGAGCGTACTCGGGCTTGGCTCCGCCGCGTACTCGCCGGCTGTTTTCGGGCGAAACGCTCCCGGTTGCGCCGCCCTTCCGCCCACGACCTGTTCGGTCAATTGCGCCGGTAGGTTTCTACTCGTGTTTTCGGCGCTATTGTGCGCGGCCATTGATCCGCAGTTTGTACCCACGCAGATGGACATGTGGCAGATGTTGGACAAGTTCCGCGCGGAGGTCGTCGACTCCTCTTCCGACGAGGAGTCCGATCAGTCGACGCAGACATTGGCAACTACTGCAGCCTCCATGATCCACGAGTTCACCTCTAACCCGGGGCCGCAACACCGGGGCTCTGTGAAGGGGCGCTCCAAAAACTGCCGCGCAACGAGTGGAAGGGCAGGCCCGCCTCCACAAGGACTACTTCCACCTCACCAATCCGATCTTCCCAGAAAAACTGTTCCGGCACCGATACAGGATGTCAAGGGACCTGTTCTTGGTCATTCTACGGGGCGTCAGAAACTACGACCCCTACTTTCAATGCAGGCGCGATGCAACAGGTGCGTTAGGCTTCACCTCCTACCAAAAATGCTCCACGGCTATTTGCTTGCTCTCATATGGAATGGATGCGGATATATTCGATGAGTATCTTCGAATGAGTGAGAGCACCTGTCTTGAGGCCATGTACAGGTTTTTCCGAGCCGTGATTGCCGTGTTCGGAGAGTATTACTGTCGGGAGCCAACTGTTGAGGATACAAGGCGGCCCCTATCTATCAACGAGTCTAGAGGCTTCCCAGGAATGATTGGCAGCATAGATTGCATGCACTGGCGGTGGAAAAACTGTCCATTTGGATGTCAGGGTGCGTACAACGGGTATGAGGAGGGAAGAACTGTCATTCTTAAAGCTGTCATATCTCAAGATTTATGGATTTGGCATTCATCCTTTGGCATGGCCGGTTCCAACAATGACATCAATGTGTTGCACCGATCACCAGTTTTCAACCGGCTCATGCAAGGCAAACCTCCCCGGGTGAGCTATGAGATCAATGGAAATGCATATGACAAGCCATATTATCTTGCTGATGACATCTACCCTGACTGGGCCACATTGGTGAAGACTGTCCGTAATCCAAACTCCGAGAAGACGAGGAGGTTTGCCAAGATGCAAGAGGCTTGCAGGAAAGATGTGGAGCACGGATTTGGTGTGCTCCAAGCTCGGTGGGCAATTGTCCGTCACCCGGCAAGAACATGGTCGCTGAAGACCATGCATGAGGTGATGACATGCTGCGTGATCATGCACAACATTATCGTTGAGAACGAGCGTCCTGATGGCCGCAATGAGAACCACTGGGAATTCCAAGGTGAGCTGGTTGCGCCACTTCCTGGAGCTTCATCTTGGCAGGACTATCTACATAGGAATGTAGAAGTCACTAACGAGAACGTCTCCAAACAGCTGCAAACGGATCTGATTGAGCATCAGTGGACATTGGCTGGCCCTGAAGATCATGCCTAGAGAAATACTATCTTATTTTCATGTCGACTTAGAAATTTAAATGTAATAACTATGACTTTGTTGATTTCCTTATTTTGTTGTTTCGAAACTTCGTAAATTGATGCAAATGCGGAAATGTGTCGGCCCGCTGGAGTCAACCCTAGATACAAACGGACGCGCGGACAAAAACGGTCTGTCCAGTGTCCGCCGCGCGACGCAAACGGACATTTCGGACGTCCGAAGTGCGTTGCGCCGCTGGAGATGAGTGAAGTCTACCGGCCTGCCATATCCAACTACTACATTGTCGCGGCAAGGTTTAGATGGATGTTAGAACTGGCTCTCTTGGTCTGGAGGTTCGTGCACGGATTACCCAGAATCAACCATTTTTAGAGCAATTCCAATAGTATAGCTAACTGTTGGCTATAACAAGATGTCATATCATTTGTAGTCATCATATAGCTAACATGTACAATAGTTGGCTATAAGAATGTAGTACTTTACTAATATATGGCCCACCTTTCACTCTCACAAAGTCGCCTAGGAGCACGTCGTGAGTAGTTGCTATTGCATAGTAGCCCACCTCCCTTCTCTCTCCTCTTCTCTCTCATCCAACTCATCTAAAATATATTATTTAATGTTTTATAGTCAGCTGACTGAACTCTATTGTACTTGCTCTTAGGCCAGATAAGCCTTTGTCTCCCTGGTGCTTCCTTTCAACATCGCGGTTATCGTCGCAGGCTGGTCTTCAGCTAGTGAAATGGTTAGCGGTGCTGTCAGGCGATTGGTTCGTTCGTCCCAGAAATATTCTTCCTGTTAATATCCACGGCAGACGGCGGATTAGATTCCACCTTCGTGTAAAAAATGTTATCCCAAGAGAAAACGGGGTTCGTTTTTTCACAGGCGGACCATCGGTAGCATGCAGTGCGATTCGACTCAAAAGTCGTGGCATTCGTCTTGCCACCCCGCAACCGGTACATGCTGGTAGGTTGTCTGCGCACACCTAAAAAGATAACGATAGATTTGCGTCAAATTCCATGCGATGGGTCCAGTGCAGTTGAAATACACGGCTCAAGGTGTAGATCACTCAAACTTGAACCACAATGATCCACCCAAAGTCATCCCAATGCCACTGCTCTTCCAAGAGTATAAGGTCGACAGT
>NC_061513.1:125813467-125832357 GCF_022539505.1 Lolium rigidum
TCGCATCAGCACTTCAACAGGAGTGTGCCAGGACAACACGTGTACTTCTTGAATGTTATGTCTCACTCAGAAGAAATTCAGTTAGACGCCTCAAAATTACTACCATCAGAAAAAGAGGCAATCTGAAGATATGTGTTCCTTTCATAAACTATGAATTATTTACAACTCGAAGAAGGGGTTGACAAAACTCAAGCTCCGGTCTCTTTCATGTGCGGCCGCGGAGTGAGCTCTCCGCATAACTTCTAAGCTGTGTTATTGAATTTGGAGTCTGCCAAGCTGAAATTGCAGTAATTTTGCTAGGGTATGTGGATACTCCATTGCCACTTTTCACATGTCCCAAATAATCCCACCGCAAAAACACACCTAGAGTACAGTAATCAAGTGAGATGTGTATTTGCATATCAGGAATGTAGACTAAAATGTCATCAAAGAACACCAATACAAACTTTCTCAAATAATGTTGAAACAATGTAATCCTTGACTGCTTGAAAGGTTCCAGGCAGGAGCCAAGGTTAGCTGAACCAAAACCGGGCTATGGTCCGCCCAACTTTAGAGATCTTCTGCCTACATATTGGTAAATTTAGCCAGCCCATTTCAGTCTCCTTAAGTTTGGCCCGCCCAACTTTTTCGGGCAAGCTCCGCTAAGTTCTAGGTGCATTGAACAGTTCAAATGTCATCACTAGAAATTCATAGTGGCCACAATATGTTCTGAATGTTGTTTTATAACATCTTCATATTTGATGCGTATTTGGTGATAACCAAATCTTTGATCCAGGTTAGAAGATATCCTAGATCCTTGCAATTCATCAAATAATTCGTCAATCATTGGAATTCAAAATGTTAATTACTATCAGCCTCAAATTTCCGTCACTATCTAAGGCCCACTACAAGTTCTACTCCATCTAATGCGCACATTCCCCCCATATGCCCTAGCCTACTAGTTTGTTCAGAAAAAGTTTAAAATAATGGGGGTTATTTATACATCTACAACTACAAATAGATAAACAACAAACACACATACTTAAATATAATAATTTAACTCATAATATAAACATCAAAGGTATACAAGTATGACCATAATCATGTAAGGCAACTCTTTTTTCATTGAACAAGAAGGGCCCCGAAAGGCCTAGAATATGCATTTAAAACGATAGTGGGTACATTTTCCAAAGGGGCTCTAAGAAATAGGAAATTACAAAAAGGTCCATTTTTGCACTAAGCACCCTAAAAAGCATCACAGAAACTGAATCGAGTACATGGCCGCCGCCGATGAAGATAGGCTTCCAAACACATCCATCCTTGCTTCCGCCAGGGACAACATCACTTGGGGAAGCTTGGACTTGCACGGACGCATCGAAGCCAGGAAAGATCCTCCGGAGGAGTACAAAAAATCTCAAGCAGACGAGCTCGAGGGTAGCAGGGGCCATTCCCATTGCCGAAGATAGCAGCGACGAGCCTGAACCGTTGCTTGGAAGCTGCTGCATGGGATGCAGACTCCACAAGCTCCCAGTACCTCCTATATCTTGCACATGCCACCAAACCTCTCTTTTCCTTCCTCTCCAGAAAGAGAAGAGCTGCCTCATCACCGCTGATGTAGAAGTACACAACATGGACCAACACCACAACCTTATGGATGGAGTGGAACTTCATATTTCCCACCATCACCTTCGGCTCCGACCGAGGGAGCTCCACGACGGGAGCTTGAAGGAGAAGGCAACAACAAATCTGGCTGGCGAGATTCGCGGTTATCATGCCGGCAAGGAGCCAAACTACGACATAAAGATAAACCCTATCCCTATCACTACTTGTACTACCTATATTTACTCCTTTGCCACCTCCAACTAGAGCCCGACTTTTTGGAAGAGACTCTCAAACTACTGTAGTGAGAGGAGAGGGGTCGAGGGTGAGAATGATTCGCAATGCGTAGGGAACCTCATATGGTTCTTTAACAATGAAAGCACACAAAGTGATATGATGAATCTATTGCCTTAAACCCGTAGCCCAGGCTTGACCACTCCTTATTTAATATAGAGGCAGTGGAGAAGTTGTTGGAGATGCAACCGAGAAAGGTTATGTCAACACCTGGATTTTTAAGTCCAGATGCCTATTATGCCATACATCGCAATCCCATGAAGAGTGTTGTTGCGAGACATAACAATTGATATCATAAGTCATCATTCATTACAAACCATAGTCGTCTTACAAATATAGATCACATGATCCAATATTACCCAAATAGTTGATCTAATGATCCACGAACACATTACATAGCGGAAGCGTAGAAGTAGTGGACTATCAAATCCACAGGCCAACGTTTGACGTCAGGAGTAGTCCTAGTTGTCGTAGACGTCTTGCTGTCCTTCGTCTCGGTACTACTGCTCCTCTTCATAGTCTGGCCATTTGAATAGTCAGGGACACAGCCGTGAGTACTTTAAAGTACTCGCAAACTAATACTAGTGTAAGTACTATCAATTTTATTAATAGGGTCATAAGCTCTAGGTTTACTTGCATAAAGCCAATTTTAGTTCACAAGCCTTTGATAAAAGACTCTTCATATGCTAACTAACTCAAGTGGGAACATTAGTGTCATTCCCACAACACAGTTGTGATTCAAGTCAAGTCACCATTCAAATCATCAACTCTTTTCAAATAAACATCTGACAACGGTACAGTATGGCCTTTCCAATCGTCCGTAACCGTGGACACGGCTATTCGAATAGGTTTACACTCTGCAGAGGTTGCACACTTGTGCCACAACATTTGATTTCATCCATCAGGGATAACCCTGAATCATCGTAACTCAGTACGCGGATCATCAACCATAACCTTTCACTTACATACCCTAGTATAGGTACCTCTCCCAATGAGCTTGGCCTCCCAGTGAAGATAAACCGTCAGCCTGGGAACTGCACAGGGCTTGGGCCGTACATTCACCTCATTTCACATCATTTCACTTTCAACGGAGGCAGCCTCGGCATAACCCCTATGATGCTTGTTTAGAGGAAACCCAGACTAAGATGCATAAACTTCCAGTTAAGCCCTACCCATAATCAGGTATTGTGGGGGTACTCAAAAGTTGGAAAGGTATCGCATCCAAACCAACCATCAATTTTTATCAAATTCACCAAGTCATTCAAGTCACATTCACCTTCAAAATCTTTCAATAGAATGACTCATCATTCCAAGGTTTTCAAAGTCATTTCACTTCACAAGTTCCCATCTAGAGTAGTCAATTTTATTTGTTAGAAATAGCAACTAGTCATGAGGGGTGCTACTTAACTCATAAGCTTTTAGGCTAAGTTTGATACTCTTGCTCTACTCTATACTTAGACCAAAGTTAACTATAAAAGTAAGCTTTGATAAACAAAGTAAAAGCTTGAAGAGTAAAACTTGGGAAGGGATCATTGAACATAAAGTAAAGTGAAATGGTGACTTGATCTAGTAGATCTTTGCACTTGCAAAAATATTAGCTTGCCTTGGTTGGTGTACTGATCAAAGTGGTCTTCTTCTTCCTGGAAGTAGACCTCCTCCTCCTGGTACTCCTCTGTACTAGCGTCTAAAAACGGATACGAGGTAACAATCACCACACAAGATTTAAGAGCTAGACTAAGCACACACAAGGTTCATACAATGCTAATCTATCATCACCACATTGCTATCATGTTGGTTGACTTTGTTTTCTTCTTAAGAAAAATAATTTCCTCTCATTACAATTATTGAATTAGGGTTTCTCTTTAGTTCTTGGAGAAATAATTTCCTCTCATTGAATCTTGTTAAGATTTAATCAACTAAAATAATTAATATATGAACCCGGCCATGTTGACCAAGGTCAACCATTCATAATCATCATTTGGGGAAAAAGATTTAAATGAGGTAAAGTATCTCATGCAATTTAACACTCCCATACTCATACTTTAATATCATAAAGTAATTAAATAGGAGAGTTGGTAGACCATGGTCACTACCTAAAGTTGAGTTACTTAAGAAAAGATTTAAATGAGAGAAACCTCTCATAAGTTTTAATACATAGTTTTGGACAATATCAATTGACTAGAAATAGCCATAGAGCCATTTTCTATTCTAGCCCATGATCATACAAAGTAACCATGTGATATTTTTACATAACTATGTAGAGTATGTGAAATGTGATTTATGAGAGTTGGAATCAACTCAAAAGCATTTTTGGTTGAATTTTAAATAAAGTTTGAAGTTTGAAAAGGCCCTCGCCTTGTTATTTTTGTCACATTAATTCTACAAAGAATCTCCTGATGAGACCAGTGGGATTGGATAGATCTTTTCACAAGCTCTCCAACCATAAGCAATTCATCAAATTTGGTTTATCCAAATTGATTCTATTCAAATTTGAAACGATCACCAGTAAGCAATTTGAACTAAATTGATTTAAACGAATTTGAAATCGTGGGCCAGCGCGGGAAAGGAAATGGGCCAGCGAGAGGGGAAAGAAACTGGGCCGGCCCACTTTGCGTCCAGCGCGAGCAGGCCGCCTGACGAGGTGGGCTCCACCTGTCAGCGAGTCAAACTCACCGAATCGGTACGCAACGCGAGGGGCGTTGGATTAGACAATGATCCGACGGTCGAGCGTCGTCGTCGTCGTCGACGAGAAGCGAGCACTGGCACGGCGGAGGGAGGGGGTCGAAGGCGAGCCTGGACTCCGGCGATCGACGGCGTTGATGCAGGACGCTGATGCGGACGACGGCGAGGCAGCTGGTACCGACGGCGACTCCAATGGTGGCAGAAATCGACGGCGACGTCTGTGGCGGTTCCGCGGGCTCCGGCGACGAATTGGCTTGCTCCTGTGGTCAATGTGGATGGGAGAGGAGTGGAGGAGATCGAGTGAGATGAGGGGAGCGAGGTGGTGTGGCAGCAATGGGCGCACGCGTGCTCCTTTTATAGTGAAGGAGTGAGGCAGGGTGCTGCGGCTAGGGTCGACAATGGCGCGAGCGTACAGGGTGCTAGCGAGCTAGGCGAAGGCGGTGTTCTGTTCAGCGTGTCTGTGCGGTTCTCCAGATGCTCTTGGCGTGGTGGGGCGGTGCCTCACTTGGTCGGGCGCATGTGATGATCTGCGCGGCCGTGGCGGCATGCGGCGATGATGGCGACGGCTACCGCGCTTGCGCAGGCACGGGAGAATGTCTGGCGGGTTGCTATCGTTCTAGCGAGCGCGCGTGAGAAGGGAGAGGGCGAGAGGGGGGCTATGTCGACGACGCGCGTCGACGCTCTGTCGTGTCCAGGGCGTGCCGATGCGCACCCTGGCACGTCCTGGGCGTCGTGGGCGTGGCGCGTGTCCGGCGTGGTGGTGCTTCTCTCCGACCAAAGCTAGTTCAGGCATGTCCAGTAGAGTTTGGGGAAGCAGAGGGACATGGTCGGCCAAGCTAGAGAGGAGGGAGGCTAGGGTTGGCATGTGCATGGTGAGAATGGCCGGCATGGCATGTCATTGCCATGTCTAGCCCTTTCTAGGGTTGGGCAGCAGTGGTATTCCGTGTTAGAGGGGACCAGGGGATAGGGTTGAGCAAGTGGAACCAAAATTTGGCCAAACACTATTTGAAATAGTGAAGTTTGGATTTGGTTTGATTTTGCTCACAAGGTGTTTGCTATAATGGCCGCATGAATTGGCTTTGCAAAATTTTGAATGAACTTTGGTGAACTTGATTCAAATGATCAAAGACACACAATGATGGTGGTGTTCAAAAATAAATTGTTTTGCAAAATTTCAAATTGGGTAAGATCTTGAATCTGTTTTAAAGTTCCATCTTGGCTTGAGCATAACTTTGAATCTAGCAAGGATTTGCAGGGGTGGTTTTGAGCAAAGTTGTTCATCTTGATGTGGTCTTGGATGAGGTGCAAAGAGTTGGAATTGTTTGGTTTAAAAATCTCTTAATACGGAGGCTCAAAGTAGGCATCAGACTAAAAATGGCATTTTTGACCATTAGTGCATGTGAGCACAATTTGAGTTCAAATTTGATTTGATTTGAGTTTCTTTGATTCCAAAAGTGTTTATAAGTGTTTAGTAACATTCTCCAACCAAGGGTTCAAGCCAAAATGGCCTAGGTTTAAGATTTGCAAAAATGGCCATAGCCTCATATGTGAAGAATTGCATTTTTCTTATTTTCTCCATTTCTCTTTCTTTGCTCCACTTAGGCATGGTCTAGGGTTTATTTAGTGTTAGATTGAGTTTGGCAAAGGTTTCAAACCATTTGGGTAAGGTATGAGGGCATAGGTCAAAATTTGTCATTATGGCTATGTGCCTCATATGCCTCTATGCATATTTTGTTTTATTTTTGTTTCACCTTTGATTTAGTTGGTAGGTGATAGGTTGGTTTGTTGATGTTCTTCAAGCCATATAAACAAGATAGATCATGGCATGATTGATTATTTGCAAAGATAGCTATTTGCTCGCATATGCTTTTTCTCTTATTTTGTTTTGTTTTCTATTTGTTTCTCATTGATGTTGAAAAGGGTAGGGTTTAGGGTTTAAGATCATTTCCAAAATACTTTAACAAAAAATCATGGCAAGAATCATCACACACATGCATGGGCACTATGCTCCTAACTTAGTTTAATATAAGTTTTTTCTGGTCCCAAAATTGGGAAAATAGGGAAATTCATTTTCTCTTTGTTTTAAAATTTGGGATGTTACAAACCCTTCCCCTTAAACAAATCTCGTACCGAGATTTTAAGAAATGTTAGGTTCCTAAGAGAGATTGGGCAATTGGGTTAACATGAGACATACTTGGCATGGCCTGAGGGGCTTCCTGGGCTTCTCTTGCATTCATGTGGTAGAGACGGCCGTTGCGGTTGTCCGGGTTCCTTCGGTCGCAAAGCGGCGCTGTTGCTGGGCTGGTGTAGCAGTGTTGGTGGCAGTCTTGGCTAACCTCTTGGGGCACTCATTGGAGTAGTGACCCACAATTCCACATTCATAACAAGTGATGGTGGACTTGTCTTTGGGGGTGACGGGGATAGCGTTGCTTCCAGTCCTCGGGCCAGTGTTGGTGTTGTTGTTGTTATCGTTGTTGTTATTGTTGCTGTTGTGATTGTTGCTGTTGTTGCCTCCGGACTTCGGGGGTCCTCCGTTGTTGTTGGAGTAGTTTGGGCGGTATATCTGAGCAGTTGGCTTGTTGTTTCTTGGGGCAAATCCTCCAGTTGAATTGTTGCGGTACTTCTGACCATTGCTGGACCCATTCTGGTTCATCATGCGGCGTTTGCGGTTCTCGTTGGCTTGGTGCAGTTTTCCTTCCATCTGGATGGCTGAGTCCACCAGAGCTTCCAAGTCAGCGAATGGAATGTTCACTAACACAGTTTGCATTTCGTCATGCAGTCCATTTAGAAATCTCTCCTTCCTCTTCTCGTTGGTGTCGGTCTCATCCGAGGCGTACCTTGACAGAGTGAGAAATCTGTCGCGGTATTCCACCACGGACATCCTTCCTTGCTTGAGTTCCCGGAACTCGTCTCTCATCTTCTTGATCAGTCCTTGGGGCACATGGTATTTGCTAAACTTGAGTTTGAAGTCTTCCCAAGTCATCATTTGTCCCGCATTCATTGCACGGGCACTTGTCCACCAGGCTCTTGCAGGTCCTGACAGGTAGTGGGTGGCAAACAGTACTTTCTCCGCGGCTTCTACTCCCGCAACTTCCAGGTTGTTCTCCATGGTTTGGGGCCAGTCATCTGCGTCAAGTGGCTCTTCTGTCTTGCTGAACATTGGAGGGTTGGTGTTCTGAAAGTTCTTCAGCTTTGACCCAGGGTGGTCATGGTTTCCATGGCCTTGATTGTTCTGCGCTATCTGCTGCAGTGCGGCAATATCGGCTAGTCGCTCAGCTCTCTCGGCTTCTCGGTCTGCCATCATCATCTGCAGCATCTGCATCATGGCGTCTTGGTTGGTGCTGCGGGTTGGTGGGGCCATCTGAACATTTAGGTAGATGATAAGATAAGAGGGAAATTTCTATGGTTTGTTTGGTTTAAAGTTCAAAAAGTTCAAAAATTGAAAACTTGAGTAGTGTTGAGGGGGTAAAAACCAACAACACTTTTTCATTCATTCCAAGCATCACATATTACAAACTAACACACCGTTGGTTTGAAGAACCATTCATTCGTTCTACGATACAAGGGGATCCTGATACAAACTCACACCTACTCAAGTGCTTTAGTGATACTACTCTTCATCCGGAATGGTAAGTTCTTCGCCTTTATGGGTAATGTGCTTGGCGAAAGGCGCGGGCGTTGTCCAACTCCTTGCGGGTCTTGTACAGCATGAAGTCCAGGTATGCCACATAGTGGTTCATCTCTAGGTGTGGTGGCATGGTTATTGGTCTTCCCATGGGGTCATGTCTTGGGTAGTAGATGAAGCGAGTGTTTTTGAGCTTGTTCACATTCTGTCCACACAGACGGGCAATTGCTTCCTGCATAGCTTTGACTATTCCTTCCTTCCAAGTGTTTCCCCTTACAGAGAACCAGATGGTTTCCCAAATTGGGGCTCCAAGCCTTCCTCTCAGATCTGCAGTAACTTCCCACTGAGGTTGTCTTCCCGACTGATTGTTGAGTGGTATTCCGAAGAACTCGGGATACGGGCGTCCTAAGTATTCAACTAGTTGCTTCAAATCCTTCTCGAACATCAGGTCTTCTCCATGGCCAAGCTGATAGGACTCACATTTGTACTCCATCTATGAACAATGAGGATGAGTAAGTTAGAGAAGTGACCAAGTGTGCCAAATTTTAGGTAGAATTTATAAAGAAAGGTAGAGTATGGATTTCTCTTTTGAAAAGATCTCAAGGATAAGAGTGAGAATAAGTTTTCCTAAATATTCAATTCCTTTGTTTTGAAACTAAGTTTTCCAGACGTCCATTCTAACTAGGGTCTCCTAAGGTCAAACAATGGCTCGATACCAACTTGTCAACACCCGGATTTTTAAGTCCGGATGCCTATTATGCCATACATCGCAATCCCAGGAAGAGTGTTGTTGCGAGACATAACAGTTGATATCATAAGTCATCATTCATTACAAACCATAGTCGTCTTACAAATATAGATCACATGATCCAATATTACACAAATAGTTGATCTAATGATCCACGAACACATTACATAGCGGAAGCGTAGAAGTAGTGGACTATCAAATCCACAGGCCAACGTTTGACGTCAGGAGTATTCCTAGTTGTCGTAGACGTCTTGCTGTCCTTCGTCTCGGTACTGCCGCTCCTCTTCATAGTCTGGCCATTTGAATAGCCAGGGACACAGCCGTGAGTACTTTAAAGTACTCGCAAACTAATACTAGTGTAAGTACTATCAATTTTATTAATAGGGTGCTAAGCTCTAGGTTTACTTGCATAAAGCCAATTTTAGTTCACAAGCATTTGATAAAAGATTCTTCATATGCTAACTAACTCAAGTGGGAACATTAGTGTCATTCCCACAACACAGTTGTGATTCAAGTCAAGTCACCATTCAAATCATCAACTCTTTTCAAAGAAACATCTGACAACGGTACAGTATGGCCTTTCCAATCGTCCATAACCGTGGACACGGCTATTCGAATAGGTTTACACTCTGCAGAGGTTGCACACTTGTGCCACAACATTTGATTTCATCCGTCAGGGATAACCCCGAATCATCGTAACTCAGTACGCGGATCATCAACCATAACCTTTCACTTACATACCCTAGTATAGGTACATCTCCCCATGAGCTTGGCCTCCCAGTGAAGACAAACCGTCAGCCTGGGAACTACACAGGGCTTGGGTCGTACATTCACCTCATTTCACATCATTTCACTTTCAACGGAGGCAGCCTCGGCATAACCCCTATGATGCTTGTTTAGAGGGAACCCATACTAAGATGCATAAACTTCCGGTTAAGCCTTGCCCATAATCAGGTATTGTGGGGGTACTCAAAAGTTGGAAAGGTATCGCATCCAAACCAACCATCAGTTTTTATCAAATTCACCAAGTCAATCAAGTCACATTCACCTTCAAAATCTTTCAATAGAATGACTCATCATTCCAAGGTTTTCAAAGTCATTTCACTTCACAAGTTCCCATCTAGAGTAGTCAATTTTATTTGTTAGCACTAGCAACTAGTCATGAGGGGTGCTACTTAACTCATAAGCTTTTAGGCTAAGTTTGATACTCTTGCTCTACTCTATACTTAGACCAAAGTTAACTATAAAAGTAAGCTTTGATAAACAAAGTAAAAGCTTGAAGAGTAAAACTTGGGAAGGGATCATTGAACATAAAGTAAAGTGGAATGGTGCCTTGCTCTAGTAGAGCTTTGCACTTGCAAGAATATTAGCTTTCCTTGGTTGGTGTACTGATCAAAGTGGTCTTCTTCTTCCTGGAAGTAGACCTCCTCCTCCTGGTACTCCTCTGTACTAGCGTCTAAAAACAGATACGAGGTAACAATCACCACACAAGATTTAAGAGCTAGACTAAGCACACACAAGGTTCATACAATGCTAATCTATCATCACCACATTGCTATCATGTTGGTTGACTTTGTTTTCTTCTTAAGAAAAATAATTTCCTCTCATTACAATTATTGAATTAGGGTTTCTCTTTAGTTCTTGGAGAAATAATTTCCTCTCATTGAATCTTGTTAAGATTTAATCTCCTAAAATAAATAATATATGAACCAATGTTGACCAAGGTCAACCATTCATAATCATCATTTGGGGAAAAAGATTTAAATGAGGTAAAGTATCTCATGCAATTTAACACACCCATACTCATACTTTAATATCATCAAGTAATTCAATACGAGAGTTGGTAGACCATGGTCACTACCTCATGTTGAGTTACTTAAGACAAGATTTAAATGAGAGAAACCTCTCATAAGATTTAATACATAGTGTTGGACAATATCAATTGACTAGAAATAGCCATAGAGCCATTTTCTATTCTAGCCCATGATCATACAAAGTAACCATGTGATATTTTTACATAACTATGTAGAGTATGTGATATGTGATTTATGAGAGTTGGAATCAACTCAAAAGCATTTTTGGTTGAATTTTAAATAAAGTTTGAAGTTTGAAAAGGCCCTGCCTTGTTATTTTTGTCACATTAATTCTACAAAGAATCTCCTGATGAGACCAGTGGGATTGGATAGATCTTTTCACAAGCTTTCCAACCATAAGAAATTCATCAAATTTGGTTTAGCCAAATTGATTCTATTCAAATTTGAAACGAGCACCAGTAAGCAATTTGAACTAAATTGATTTAAACGAATTTGAAATCGTGGGCCAGCGCGGGAAAGGAAATGGGCCAGCGAGAGGGGAAAGAAACTGGGCCGGGCCACTTTGCGTCCAGCGCGAGCAGGCCGCCTGACGAGGTGGGCTCCACCTGTCAGCGAGTCAAACTCACCGAATCGGTACGCAGCGCGAGGGGCGTTGGATTAGACGATGATCCAACGGTCGAGCGTCGTCGTCCTCGTCGACGAGAAGCGAGCACTGGCACGGCGGGGGGAGGGGGTGGAGGTGAGCCTGGACTCCGGCGATCGACGGCGTTGATGCAGGACGACGTTGGGGTCGACGGCGAGGCAGCTGGTACCGACGGCGACTCCAATGGTGGCAGAAATCGACGGCGACGTCTGTGGCGGTTCCGCGGGCTCCGGCGACGAATTGTCTTGCTCCGGTGGTCAATGTGGATGGGAGAGGAGTGGAGGAGATCGAGTGAGATGAGGGGAGCGAGGTGGTGTGGCAGCAATGGGCGCGGGCGTGCTCCTTTTATAGTGAAGGAGTGAGGCAGGGTGCTGCGGCTAGGGTCGACAATGGCGCGAGCGTACAGGGTGCTAGCGAGCTAGGCAAAGGCGACGTTCTGTTCAGCGTGTCCGTGCGGTTCTCCAGATGCTCTTGGCGCGGCGGGGCGGTGCCTCACTTGGTCGAGCGCATGTGATGATCTGCGCGGCCGTGGCGGCAGGCGGCGATGATGGCGACGGCTACCGCGCTTGCGCGAGCACGAGAGCGTGTCCGGCGGGTTGCCGTCGTTCTAGCGAGCGCGCGTGAGCGAGGGAGAGGGCGAGAGGGGGGCTGTGTCGACGGCGCGCGTCGACGCTCTGTCGTGTCCAGGGCGTGCCGATGGGCACCCTGGCACGTCCTGGGCGTCGTGGGCGTGGCGCGTGTCCGGCGCGGTGGTGCTTCTCTCCGACCAAAGCTAGTTCAGGCGTGTCCAGTAGAGTGTGGGGAAGCAGAGGGACATGGTCGGCCAAGCTAGAGAGGAGGGAGGCTAGGGTTGGCATGTGCATGGTGAGCATGGCCGGCATGGCATGGCATTTCCATGTCTAGCCCTTTCTAGGGTTGGGAAGGAGTGGTATTTGGTGTTAGAGGGGACCAGGGGACAGGGTTGAGCAAGTGGAACCAAAATTTTGCCAAACACTATTTGAAATAGTGAAGTTTGGATTTGGTTTGATTTTGCTCACAAGGTGTTTGCTATAATGGCCGCATGAATTGGCTTTGAAATTTTTTGAATGAACTTTGGTGAACTTGATTCAAATGATCAAAGACACACAATGGTGGTAGTGGTGTTCAAAAATAAATTGTTTTGCAAAATTTCAAATTGGGTAAGATCTTGAATCTGTTTTAAAGTTCCATCTTGGCTTGAGCATAACTTTGAAGCTAGCAAGCATTTGCAGGGGTGGTTTTCAGCAAAGTTGTTCACCTTGATGTGGTCTTGGATGAGGTGCAAAGAGTTGGAATTGTTTGGTTTAAAAATCTCTTAATACAGAGGCTCAAAGTAGGCATCAGACTAAAAATGACATTTTTGACCATTAGTGCATGTGAGCACAATTTGAGTTCAAATTTGATTTGATTTGAGTTTCTTTGATTCCAAGGTGTTTATAAGTGTTTAGTAACATTCTCCAACCAAGGGTGCAAGCCAAAATGGCCTAGGTTGAAGATTTGCAAAAATGGCCATAGCCTCATATGTGAAGAATTGCATTTTTCTTATTTTCTCCATTTCTCTTTCTTTGCTCCACTTAGGCATGGTATAGGGTTTATTTAGTGTTAGATTGAGTTTGGCAAAGGTTTCAAACCATTTGGGTAAGGTATGAGGGCATAGGTCAAAATTTGTCATTATGGCTATGTGCCACATATGCCTCTATGCATATTTTGTTTTATTTTTGTTTCACCTTTGATTTAGTTGGTAGGTGATAGGTTGGTTTGTTAATGTTCTTCAAGCCATCTAAACAAGATAGATCATGGCATGATTGATTATTTGCAAAGATAGCTATTTGCTCTCATATGCTTTTTCTCTTATTTTGTTTTCTTTTCTATTTGTTTCTCACTGATGTTGAAAAGGGTAGGGTTTAGGGTTTAAGATCATTTCCAAAATACTTTAACAAACAATCATGGAAAGAATCATCACACACATGCATGAGCACTATGCTCCTAACTTAGTTTAATAAAAAAAATTGTTGGTCCCAAAATTGGGAAAATAGGGAAATTCATTTTCTCTTTGTTTAAAATTTGGGATGTTACATGTTACAACAATGTTTTCCCATCCAATCTTCTCTAGAGTAAGCCTCCCGGTTGCAAGAAAAATCCCAAGGGGATATATAGAAGATTTTAGGTCAAGACATGCCCTCTCGCGCAAAAAAAAGAGAGATCGGTTGATTGAGTTGTTAGGCCACCATGGT
Source organism: Lolium rigidum (assembly GCF_022539505.1). Classification (NCBI taxonomy): domain Eukaryota; kingdom Viridiplantae; phylum Streptophyta; class Magnoliopsida; order Poales; family Poaceae; genus Lolium; species Lolium rigidum. The sequence continues at coordinate 125,827,104 of NC_061513.1, forward strand.
GTGCATGGCCTGAATTGCGGAGAGGGTGTGGCATGGGCCCTCTTTTGCCCTTTGGACTTGTCTTGTACATCGTCTTCATTTGGTATTCTTTGTATCTAAGCATGTACTTGTACGACACAAAAAAGTCCTCGGCTTCACCTCCTATATAAAGGGGAAGTCGAGGGCAGAAAAAAGGATCGAATCATTGTGTAACCTAGCCACCATAATTTGTTTTGCTGGACGTCTTTATTCGTCTGAACCTTCTAGATCTACTTGCGCTCCTCTACTCTCGACGAAAACCCAAGTCTATAATTTGTAGGCATTGAAGAGTTAATGAAAGTGTATGGAGCCCCCATGTGTGGTTTTGGTAATTAATGACCATCCCTATGGACTAATGTTTGCATTGAGTTGTATTTGTAGGAGTTGTCCATAGGCAATGCTTGAACCATATGTTGGCTTCAAGGTTGCAATAAGAAGAATTGATGAAGAGTGTCAAGTATGTCTTGAAGATGAAGATGAAGTGAGCCCTCAAGTTACTTCAAGACATCAACATGATGAAGAATGAAGAAATGAAGTGCAAGTTCAAGATGAGCCAACTCGAAGAGATCATATGCTTGAAGCTTGCCATCCATATGGTGATCATGGATATGTGAAGATGCGCCGAAGAAGAAGATCTCCCATAGTGGAGTATGGGGGAGCATTTCGCATGACTTCATCAAGAAAGCACAATCAAGAAAGGCGTTCCATCTTGTTGTGGTCAAGACCGTCATCATCAAGCTCAAGTGCAATGCGCAAGGTTAAGGTTTGCTCTTGATAGGGTTTCTTTCTTACTGGTCTTATGGTGTAGTTGGAGACCGGTTTATAGTTTAGTTGCCGTACTATCAAGAGGGCTCTCGGGTGAGTAACTCGATCGTATCCTTCGGAGAGCTCAAACTTTTGCATCCTTGTATCATCTTTCTTGGTTGTTATTTGGATCTTATCCATGTGATGTTTTAGAGCTTGTGTTTATTCTCATGACAAGCTCTAGTTCATCAATAATGGTTTTTGCACGGGCAACTTGTTGCATTTTCAAGGTTGGAGGTTTTACTGGTATGTCTTTTTTAGATAGGTAAAACGTTTCTTCATTTATTTCTATCCTACCTTACTGGACTATGATGGTTCCCTGCATGATCTTGTGAGCTTGTTACTAGCTTCGAAACGAGCCCAAGATCATCAAAATCGGAGTCCGGATGCAAAAGTTCTTGAAGTTTTCGTGAAGCACTTTTTTGGCCGGAAGTTCCGGTGACCGGAATTTCCGCCCTACTTCCGGTGAACTTCCGGAAATGCTGATTCTGCACGCAGAAATCATACCGGGAGCATTCCGGGGGCGCCCTACATCACCCGGAAGTTGGCCGGTACTTCCGGGGGGCGGAAGTTCCGCCCCAAGTGACCGGAAGTTCCGGTTTTGACGAGTTTTGTGCATAACGGGCAGATTTCTCTTGCCCTATTTAAGGGGGTCTTCTTCCCCAAAGTTTCCAAACCGTTTGAGCTCGTTTTTGCCTCCATTGTTGACCTTCTTTGAGCTTGCTATCTCCCTCTCCCTCCAATGAATCTTGCATCTATTTGAGAGAAAGATAGAGGAGATCTAGATCTACATCTTCACCAATCAAATCCCTCTCTTTGTGAGGGGAATCCACTAGATCTAGATCTTGGAGAAATTTGGTGTTCCTCCTCCTATTTTTTCTTGTTCTCTTATTCCCCCAATAGCTTTTGTAGCTTTGTTGGAATTTGAGAGAGAAGTACTTGAGCATCTTTGTGGTGTTCTTGCCATTGCATTTGGTGCACTGGTTTGAGTTCTCCATGGTGATTCGTGGAAGTGAAAGCAAGAAAGTTGTTACTCTTGGGTTCTTGGAACCCTAGACGGATTTGAGGCCTTTGTGGCGATTTCTTGGAAGCCTCCAATTAAGTTGTGGATGCGTGCCCCAAGCTCTGTGTAAGGCTCGGTTTTCGCCTCGAAGAAAATCCCTTAGTGGAATCGTGACCTAGGCCTTTGTGGCGAGGGTCACCGGAGAATAAGGTGAGGCGCCTTCGTGGCGTTCGGTGTGTGGTGTGAGTACCGCATCTTGGGGTGAGGCCTTTGTGGTGTTGGTGTGCATCGAGCAACCACACCTCAAGGTGAGCCTCTCGTGGCGTTCGGGAGCACTAAGCCACCGCACCTCTCCAACGGAGATTAGCACTCGCAAGAGTGTGAACTTCGGGATAAATCTTCGTCTCCCGCGTGCCTCGGTTATCTCTATACCCGAGCTCTTTACTTATGCACTTTACCTTGTGATAGCCATCGTGCTTGAAGTTATATATCTTGCTATCACATAGTTGTTTGTATTGCTTAGCATAAGTTGTTGGTGCACATAGGTGAACCATAGTATATAGGCTTTGTGCTTGACAAAGTAAACGCTAGTTTTATTCCGTATTTGTTAAACCCATCTCGTAAAAGTTTAAATCGCCTATTCACCCCCCCTCTAGGCGACATATGTGTTCTTTCAGTTAATCCATTGTCAGTCATCATCATTTTAATCATGCTCTTTAAATTTAATTGTCACGTTTGCTCTTTTCAAATTTAAAATGTACTTTTAACTATTCGCAGTAGAAAATATGAATAAAATTCATGAACTTGATACTTTTCACAAGCATTACACCCCTTTCTATTTCCTAAAACAAACACCCCGTTGGTTTAGTTTGAGTAGGAGAAAACTAGACAAAATGTAAAAAATGCTTCTGTATATAATAAAAAAAGGATAAACTGGATGCTGGCCAATTTGGCCCACAGTTTGCATAGCACCTGCGCTGCACACGACCCACGGCTTGCTCTGCAGATGGTCTGCCTTCATGCCCGTCCCGCTCCGCGCCCGCCGCCGAAATGCTGGCCGTCCGATGCATCGGACGATCGAGCGTGACCCTCGCGACAACAAAAACAGTGCTCCCCTGAACCCTAGCGTCATTTCTCTCCCACCTCGCATCTCTGGTTGCGGCGAGGATACAACGCCGCCCAACTCTCGGTCGGCGACGAGGAGCCCCTCCCCCTCTGCTTTCTCCCTCCTTCACTAAGAACCTGAAGGCCTACAACGAGATGGAGCGGCACCCTTGGCCCTCTTGTCGGCGTGTGCGTGCACCCGAGGGTGGGCGCACCGCCATCAAGCGGCTCAATGGCAGCGCCCTTTGCCGGCGTGTCGTGTGGCTACGGCCGGTAAGCCCTATTCCCTTCCCCCTCTTTTCTGGTTAGGGTTAGGGTTTGCGGGATGAACTAGGGTTAGGGTTTCGTCTGTTCTTATTTGATCTTTCTACCCGAAAAATCTACAATACCTAGTGTGCTATGGTACCATTGTTAGATTGCTGGGATCGTCTAGGTGTAGATCTAATCGGGGTAGTACTGTATCTATGAACGTAGATGTGGATATCATGTCTATTGACTACGAGAGAGCGAGAGAGATATGGAGAGGCATAACTTACCTTGGCTCGATGAGCTAGATGGGTTGGACATGACATCGAGGGCGATGGCGTGAGCGAGGCGATGGTGGCGGCGGTGCTTCTCGTCACTACAATGCTCGCTAGATTGGTAGGGTTATGTCGTTGGGGTGTGTGGCGCGGCGACAAACCTCATAGCGCGTGCTATCGGCCCCCACCTCTTTGTATAGCAATGGCGACAGGGTCCGCCAACCGGAAGATGGTTGGGCACCCCGATCGGGGCAAAGATCAAAAGGGCCCGGTGGGCCGTTGGGCCCACTCGGGAGGAGATCATCCCTAAAACTTGAAAGACAATGAAGCAACGGGGGTAACTCGATCTACTTCCCCCATCTTCAAACTGCTACCACCGATCAATACAGCTCAGATCTTTCGTCGCATCCACCATTGTTGGATTGTTCATCTACGTGAAAAATAGAAGTTGGCTTGTAACATGGTTAGAAATAAGCAATTAGAACTTGGAAGTGGGCAAGATGCAGAGCTGAAAGCTCGGGTTGGAGGTGAACATGCGAAGGAAATCACAGAGACCCAGAGATGATAGATTGGATCGTACCTTTTCATACATCAATTCCATTGTGGATGGAACAGTGAAGCCAAAAATAGATCTAGGGTTCGCTCGATGATGCGATGGTAAGCTCCAACGGGGATGGCCTCAACGAAGCCAAACACCGAGCACCGCCACCCTCAATGGAACCCAGCGCCTCCTCAAGACCAACCCACACAGGAAAAAAAGTCCCTACTCGTTACTCTTGAAGGGCAAGAGACGCATGGAGGAGATGAGATGGTGGAGGACATCGGAGCCGGATGGGGCGACGGGCGGAAATCTTTGGTCATGTGGACGATTAGGGGATTCAGGAGAGGAGAGATAGATGCTCCCTATGAGACTCGTAGTTCTTTTTCTTTTTGCATATTGTGAGGCGGTATCTCAACCGACAAACAGTTTAATAAAAAACCAAAAGATGCATAGACTAAACACAACAAAACGCTGGCAGGCAGGATCATAACAAACCAGAGGCGCGAGCAACCGTGAAAGCTTAGAGCTCTTCTAAGATGCATCTTTATCTGGTGCTCAGATGTTGCTTATGTGTTCAGAGTATGCATCTTTATATCTTCTAGCACGTGTGTTGATCACAAGGTATGGTATCCGTATCAAATTTGGAAGTGGTGAGTGCATCTTACTAGTGTATGCACAAAAAGGCAACCAAACAGAAGAGAGGTAAAACCAGGTTGCATCGAAGGGAAACTGAGTCAACCAAACAAGTTGCCATTTTGGTCGACTATACATTTCTAGAGAAATTTCGATTGACTGCATGCACCACAGCCTACCAAATGAAATGCAGGTGCTGGCCTAACACTTGTATTCGCCTGGCCAAGCCCAGCCCAACATTGGCCCAGCCTAGCGCGAATTAGATACATGCTGCCAAACCCGTAAAAGTCCCAGTTGAACCTGGATGCACGTGAACCCAGGTGGGAAATGCATTTTTCAAATATTAAAAAATTCTGAAATAAAAATAACGAGGGTTCCATGTGTGCGTAGAAAGTTTTCGCGGAGAAACCACTTTTTTTATTTTAGAATCTAAAAAAGACAAAATATGTCACATATATACTGCTATATAGCTCTCCAAAATTTCACTTTTTTGCCGAGGCAAAATAAAAGGTTTTTTCGTCACGAAACTCATGTCCAGGGCACATGTTTGAGATGACCTTTGCAATCATTTTGTGTTTCGATTTTTAAAACATGTTTTTACATCACAAACACACTTTTTAAAAGTGGGTT
>NC_061513.1:125832457-125919189 GCF_022539505.1 Lolium rigidum
CTTATGGATGGAGTGGAACTTCATATTTCCCACCATCACCTTCGGCTCCGACCGAGGGAGCTCCACGACGGGAGCTTGAAGGAGAAGGCAACAACAAATCTGGCCGGCGAGATTCGCGGTTATCATGCCGGCAAGGAGCCAAACTACGACATAAAGATAAACCCTATCCCTATCACTACTTGTACTACCTATATTTACTCCTTTGCCACCTCCAACTAGAGCCCGACTTTTTGGAAGAGACTCTCAAACTACTGTAGTGAGAGGAGAGGGGTCGAGGGTGAGAATGATTCGCAATGCGTAGGGAACCTCATATGGTTCTTTAACAATGAAAGCACACAAAGTGATATGATGAATCTATTGCCTTAAACCCGTAGCCCAGGCTTGACCACTCCTTATTTAATATAGAGGCAAGTGGAGAAGTTGTTGGAGATGCAACCGAGAAAGGTTATGTCAACACCTGGATTTTTAAGTCCAGATGCCTATTATGCCATACATCGCAATCCCATGAAGAGTGTTGTTGCGAGACATAACAATTGATATCATAAGTCATCATTCATTACAAACCATAGTCGTCTTACAAATATAGATCACATGATCCAATATTACCCAAATAGTTGATCTAATGATCCACGAACACATTACATAGCGGAAGCGTAGAAGTAGTGGACTATCAAATCCACAGGCCAACGTTTGACGTCAGGAGTAGTCCTAGTTGTCGTAGACGTCTTGCTGTCCTTCGTCTCGGTACTACTCGCTCCTCTTCATAGTCCGGCCATTTGAATAGTCGTGGACACAGCCGTGAGTACTTTAAAGTACTCGCAAACTAATACTAGTGTAAGTACTATCAATTTTATTAATAGGGTCATAAGCTCTAGGTTTACTTGCATAAAGCCAATTTTAGTTCACAAGCCTTTGATAAAAGACTCTTCATATGCTAACTAACTCAAGTGGGAACATTAGTGTCATTCCCACAACACAGTTGTGATTCAAGTCAAGTCACCATTCAAATCATCAACTCTTTTCAAATAAACATCTGACAACGGTACAGTATGGCCTTTCCAATCGTCCGTAACCGTGGACACGGCTATTCGAATAGGTTTACACTCTGCAGAGGTTGCACACTTGTGCCACAACATTTGATTTCATCCATCAGGGATAACCCTGAATCATCGTAACTCAGTACGCGGATCATCAACCATAACCTTTCACTTACATACCCTAGTATAGGTACCTCTCCCCATGAGCTTGGCCTCCCAAGTGAAGATAAACCGTCAGCCTGGGAACTGCACAGGGCTTGGGCCGTACATTCACCTCATTTCACATCATTTCACTTTCAACGGAGGCAGCCTCGGCATAACCCCTATGATGCTTGTTTAGAGGAAACCCAGACTAAGATGCATAAACTTCCAGTTAAGCCCTACCCATAATCAGGTATTGTGGGGGTACTCAAAAGTTGGAAAGGTATCGCATCCAAACCAACCATCAATTTTTATCAAATTCACCAAGTCATTCAAGTCACATTCACCTTCAAAATCTTTCAATAGAATGACTCATCATTCCAAGGTTTTCAAAGTCATTTCACTTCACAAGTTCCCATCTAGAGTAGTCAATTTTATTTGTTAGAAATAGCAACTAGTCATGAGGGGTGCTACTTAACTCATAAGCTTTTAGGCTAAGTTTGATACTCTTGCTCTACTCTATACTTAGACCAAAGTTAACTATAAAAGTAAGCTTTGATAAACAAAGTAAAAGCTTGAAGAGTAAAACTTGGGAAGGGATCATTGAACATAAAGTAAAGTGAAATGGTGACTTGATCTAGTAGATCTTTGCACTTGCAAAAATATTAGCTTGCCTTGGTTGGTGTACTGATCAAAGTGGTCTTCTTCTTCCTGGAAGTAGACCTCCTCCTCCTGGTACTCCTCTGTACTAGCGTCTAAAAACGGATACGAGGTAACAATCACCACACAAGATTTAAGAGCTAGACTAAGCACACACAAGGTTCATACAATGCTAATCTATCATCACCACATTGCTATCATGTTGGTTGACTTTGTTTTCTTCTTAAGAAAAATAATTTCCTCTTATTACAATTATTGAATTAGGGTTTCTCTTTAGTTCTTGGAGAAATAATTTCCTCTCATTGAATCTTGTTAAGATTTAATCAACTAAAATAATTAATATATGAACCCGGCCATGTTGACCAAGGTCAACCATTCATAATCATCATTTGGGGAAAAAGATTTAAATGAGGTAAAGTATCTCATGCAATTTAACACTCCCATACTCATACTTTAATATCATCAAGTAATTAAATAGGAGAGTTGGTAGACCATGGTCACTACCTAAAGTTGAGTTACTTAAGACAAGATTTAAATGAGAGAAACCTCTCATAAGTTTTAATACATAGTTTTGGACAATATCAATTGACTAGAAATAGCCATAGAGCCATTTTCTATTCTAGCCCATGATCATACAAAGTAACCATGTGATATTTTTACATAACTATGTAGAGTATGTGAAATGTGATTTATGAGAGTTGGAATCAACTCAAAAGCATTTTTGGTTGAATTTTAAATAAAGTTTGAAGTTTGAAAAGGCCCTGCCTTGTTATTTTTGTCACATTAATTCTACAAAGAATCTCCTGATGAGACCAGTGGGATTGGATAGATCTTTTCACAAGCTCTCCAACCATAAGCAATTCATCAAATTTGGTTTATCCAAATTGATTCTATTCAAATTTGAAACGATCACCAGGTAAGCAATTTGAAATAAACTAATTTAAACGAGTTTGAAATCGTGGGCCAGCGCGGGAAAGAACTTGGGCCAGAGAGAGGGGAAAGAAACCGGGCCGGCCCACTTTGCGTCCAGCGCGAGCAGGCCGCCCGACGAGGTGGGCTCCACCCGTCGGCCGAGTCAAACTCACCGAACCGGTACGCAACGCGAGGGGCGTTGGATTAGACGATGATCCGACGGTCGAGCGTCGTCGTCGTCGTCGACGAGAAGCGAGCACTGGCACGGCGGAGGGAGGGGGTCGAAGGCGAGCCTGGACTCCGGCGATCGACGGCGTTGATGCAGGACGATGATGCGGACGACGGCGAGGCAGCTGGTACCGACGGCGACTCCAATGGTGGCAGAAATCGACGGCGACGTCTGTGGCGGTTCCGCGGGCTCCGGCGACGAATTGGCTTGCTCCTATGGTCAATGTGGATGGGAGAGGAGTGGAGGAGATCGAGTGAGATGAGGGGAGCGAGGTGGTGTGGCAGCAATGGGCGCACGCGTGCTCCTTTTATAGTGAAGGAGTGAGGCAGGGTGCTGCGACTAGGGTCGACAATGGCGCGAGCGTACAGGGTGCTAGCGAGCTAGGCGAAGGCGGTGTTCTGTTCAGCGTGTCTGTGCGGTTCTCCAGATGCTCTTGGCGTGGTGGGGCGGTGCCTCACTTGGTCGGGCGCATGTCATGATCTGCGCGGCCGTGGCGGCAGGCGGCGATGATGGCGACGGCTACCGCGCTTGCGCAGGCACGGGAGCATGTCTGGCGGGTTGCTATCGTTCTAGCGAGCGCGCGTGAGAAGGGAGAGGGCGAGAGGGGGGCTATGTCGACGGCGCGCGTCGACGCTCTGTCGTGTCCAGGGCGTGCCGATGCGCACCCTGGCACGTCCTGGGCGTCGTGGGCGTGGCGCGTGTCCGGCGTGGTGGTGCTTCTCTCCGACCAAAGCTAGTTCAGGCATGTCCAGTAGAGTTTGGGGAAGCAGAGGGACATGGTCGGCCAAGCTAGAGAGGAGGGAGGCTAGGGTTGGCATGTGCATGGTGAGCATGGCCGGCATGGCATGTCATTGCCATGTCCAGCCCTTTCTAGGGTTGGGCAGCAGTGGTATTCCGTGTTAGAGGGGACCAGGGGATAGGGTTGAGCAAGTGGAACCAAAATTTGGCCAAACACTATTTGAAATAGTGAAGTTTGGATTTGGTTTGATTTTGCTCACAAGGTGTTTGCTATAATGGCCGCATGAATTGGCTTTGCAAAATTTTGAATGAACTTTGGTGAACTTGATTCAAATGATCAAAGACACACAATGATGGTGGTGTTCAAAAATAAATTGTTTTGCAAAATTTCAAATTGGGTAAGATCTTGAATCTGTTTTAAAGTTCCATCTTGGCTTGAGCATAACTTTGAATCTAGCAAGGATTTGCAGGGGTGGTTTTGAGAAAAGTTGTTCACCTTGATGTGGTCTTGGATGAGGTGCAAAGAGTTGGAATTGTTTGGTTTAAAAATCTCTTAATACGGAGGCTCAAAGTAGGCATCAGACTAAAAATGGCATTTTTGACCATTAGTGCATGTGAGCACAATTTGAGTTCAAATTTGATTTGATTTGAGTTTCTTTGATTCCAAAAGTGTTTATAAGTGTTTAGTAACATTCTCCAACCAAGGGTTCAAGCCAAAATGGCCTAGGTTGAAGATTTGCAAAAATGGCCATAGCCTCATATGTGAAGAATTGCATTTTTCTTATTTTCTCCATTTCTCTTTCTTTGCTCCACTTAGGCATGGTCTAGGGTTTATTTAGTGTTAGATTGAGTTTGGCAAAGGTTTCAAACCATTTGGGTAAGGTATGAGGGCATAGGTCAAAATTTGTCATTATGGCTATGTGCCTCATATGCCTCTATGCATATTTTGTTTTATTTTTGTTTCACCTTTGATTTAGTTGGTAGGTGATAGGTTGGTTTGTTGATGTTCTTCAAGCCATATAAACAAGATAGATCATGGCATGATTGATTATTTGCAAAGATAGCTATTTGCTCGCATATGCTTTTTCTCTTATTTTGTTTTGTTTTCTATTTGTTTCTCATTGATGTTGAAAAGGGTAGGGTTTAGGGTTTAAGATCATTTCCAAAATACTTTAACAAAAAATCATGGCAAGAATCATCACACACATGCATGGGCACTATGCTCCTAACTTAGTTTAATATAAGTTTTTTCTGGTCCCAAAATTGGGAAAATAGGGAAATTCATTTTCTCTTTGTTTTAAAATTTGGGATGTTACAAACCCTTCCCCTTAAACAAATCTCGTACCGAGATTTTAAGAAATGTTAGGTTCCTAAGAGAGATTGGGCAATTGGGTTAACATGAGACATACTTGGCATGGCCTGAGGGGCTTCCTGGGCTTCTCTTGCATTCATGTGGTAGAGACGGCCGTTGCGGTTGTCCGGGTTCCTTCTGGCTGCAAAGCGGCGCTGTTGCTGGGCTGGTGTAGCAGTGTTGGTGGCAGTCTTGGCTAACCTCTTGGGGCACTCATTGGAGTAGTGACCCACAATTCCACATTCATAACAAGTGATGGTGGACTTGTCTTTGGGGGTGACGGGGATAGCGTTGCTTCCAGTCCTCGGGCCAGTGTTGGTGTTGTTGTTGTTACCGTTGTTGTTATTGTTGCTGTTGTGATTGTTGCTGTTGTTGCCTCCGGACTTCGGGGGTCCTCCGTTGTTGTTGGAGTAGTTTGGGCGGTATATCTGAGCAGTTGGCTTGTTGTTTCTTGGGGCAAATCCTCCAGTTGAATTGTTGCGGTACTTCTGACCATTGCTGGACCCATTCTGGTTCATCATGCGGCGTTTGCGGTTCTCGTTGGCTTGGTGCAGTTTTCCTTCCATCTGGATGGCTGAGTCCACCAGAGCTTCCAAGTCAGCGAATGGAATGTTCACTAACACAGTTTGCATTTCGTCACGCAGTCCATTCAGAAATCTCTCCTTCTTCTTCTCGTTCGTGTCGGTCTCATCCGGGGCGTACCTTGACAGAGTGAGGAATCTGTCGCGGTATTCCACCACGGACATCCTTCCTTGCTTGAGTTCCCGGAACTCGTCTCTCATCTTCTTGATCAGTCCTTGGGGCACATGGTATTTGCTAAACTTGAGTTTGAAGTCTTCCCAAGTCATCATTTGTCCCGCATTCATTGCACGGGCACTTGTCCACCGAGCTCTTGCAGGTCCCGACGAGTAGTGGGTGGCAAACAGTACTTTCTCCGCGGCTTCTACTCCCGCAACTTCCAGGTTGTTCTCCATGGTTTGGGGCCAGTCATCTGCGTCAAGTGGCTCTTCTGTCTTGCTGAACATTGGAGGGTTGGTGTTCTGAAAGTTCTTCAGCTTTGACCCAGGGTGGTCATGGTTTCCATGGCCTTGATTGTTCTGCGCTATCTGCTGCAGTGCGGCAATATCGGCTAGTCGTTCAGCTCTCTCGGCTTCTCGGTCCGCCATCATCATCTGCGAGCATCCGCATCATGGCGTCTTGGTTGGTGCTGCGGGTTGGTGGGGCCATCTGAACATTTAGGTAGATGATAAGATAAGAGGGAAATTTCTATGGTTTGTTTGGTTCAAAGTTCAAAAAGTTCAAAAATTGAAAACTTGAGTAGTGTTGAGGGGGTAAAAACCAACAACACTTTTACATTCATTCCAAGCATCACATATTACAAACTAACACACCGTTGGTTTGAAGAACCATTCATTCGTTCTACGATACAAGGGGATCCTGATACAAACTCACACCTACTCAAGTGCTTTAGTGATACTACTCTTCATCCGGAATGGTAAGTTCTTCGCCTTTATGGGTAATGTGCTTGGCGAAAGGCGCGGGCGTTGTCCAACTCCTTGCGGGTCTTGTACAGCATGAAGTCCAGTGTATGCCACATAGTGGTTCATCTCTAGGTGTGGTGGCATGGTTATTGGTCTTCCCATGGGGTCATGTCTTGGGTAGTAGATGAAGCGAGTGTTTTTGAGCTTGTTCACATTCTGTCCACACGTGACGGGCAATTGCTTCCCGCATAGCTTTGACTATTCCTTCCTTCCAAGTGTTTCCCCTTACGAGAGAACCGGATGGTTTCCCAAATTGGGGCTCCAAGCCTTCCTCTCGGATCTGCAAGTAACTTCCCACCGAGGTTGTCTTCCCGACCGATTGTTGAGTGGTATTCCGAAGAACTCGGGATACGGGCGTCCTAAGTATTCAACTAGTTGCTTCAAATCCTTCTCGAACATCGAGGTCTTCTCCATGGCCAAGCTGATAGGACTCACATTTGTACTCCATCTATGAACAATGAGGATGAGTAAGTTAGAGAAGTGACCAAGTGTGCCAAATTTTAGGTAGAATTTATAAAGAAAGGTAGAGTATGGATTTCTCTTTTGAAAAGATCTCAAGGATAAGAGTGAGAATAAGTTTTCCTAAATATTCAATTCCTTTGTTTTGAAACTAAGTTTTCCAGACGTCCATTCTAACTAGGGTCTCCTAAGGTCAAACAATGGCTCTGATACCAACTTGTCAACACCCGGATTTTTAAGTCCAGATGCCTATTATGCCATACATCGCAATCCCAGGAAGAGTGTTGTTGCGAGACATAACAGTTGATATCATAAGTCATCATTCATTACAAACCATAGTCGTCTTACAAATATAGATCACATGATCCAATATTACACAAATAGTTGATCTAATGATCCACGAACACATTACATAGCGGAAGCGTAGAAGTAGTGGACTATCAAATCCACAGGCCAACGTTTGACGTCAGGAGTATTCCTAGTTGTCGTAGACGTCTTGCTGTCCTTCGTCTCGCATCTGCCGCTCCTCTTCATAGTCCGGCCATTTGAATAGCCAGGGACACAGCCGTGAGTACTTTAAAGTACTCGCAAACTAATACTAGTGTAAGTACTATCAATTTTATTAATAGGGTGCTAAGCTCTAGGTTTACTTGCATAAAGCCAATTTTAGTTCACAAGCATTTGATAAAAGATTCTTCATATGCTAACTAACTCAAGTGGGAACATTAGTGTCATTCCCACAACACAGTTGTGATTCAAGTCAAGTCACCATTCAAATCATCAACTCTTTTCAAAGAAACATCTGACAACGGTACAGTATGGCCTTTCCAATCGTCCATAACCGTGGACACGGTTATTCGAATAGGTTTACACTCTGCAGAGGTTGCACACTTGTGCCACAACATTTGATTTCATCCGTCAGGGATAACCCCGAATCATCGTAACTCAGTACGCGGATCATCAACCATAACCTTTCACTTACATACCCTAGTATAGGTACATCTCCCCATGAGCTTGGCCTCCCAGTGAAGACAAACCGTCAGCCTGGGAACTACACAGGGCTTGGGCCGTACATTCACCTCATTTCACATCATTTCACTTTCAACGGAGGCAGCCTCGGCATAACCCCTATGATGCTTGTTTAGAGGGAACCCATACTAAGATGCATAAACTTCCGGTTAAGCCTTGCCCATAATCAGGTATTGTGGGGGTACTCAAAAGTTGGAAAGGTATCGCATCCAAACCAACCATCAGTTTTTATCAAATTCACCAAGTCAATCAAGTCACATTCACCTTCAAAATCTTTCAATAGAATGACTCATCATTCCAAGGTTTTCAAAGTCATTTCACTTCACAAGTTCCCATCTAGAGTAGTCAATTTTATTTGTTAGCACTAGCAACTAGTCATGAGGGGTGCTACTTAACTCATAATCTTTTAGGCTAAGTTTGATACTCTTGCTCTACTCTATACTTAGACCAAAGTTAACTATAAAAGTAAGCTTTGATAAACAAAGTAAAAGCTTGAAGAGTAAAACTTGGGAAGGGATCATTGAACATAAAGTAAAGTGGAATGGTGCCTTGCTCTAGTAGAGCTTTGCACTTGCAAGAATATTAGCTTGCCTTGGTTGGTGTACTGATCAAAGTGGTCTTCTTCTTCCTGGAAGTAGACCTCCTCCTCCTGGTACTCCTCTGTACTAGCGTCTAAAAACAGATACGAGGTAACAATCACCACACAAGATTTAAGAGCTAGACTAAGCACACACAAGGTTCATACAATGCTAATCTATCATCACCACATTGCTATCATGTTGGTTGACTTTGTTTTCTTCTTAAGAAAAATAATTTCCTCTCATTACAATTATTGAATTAGGGTTTCTCTTTAGTTCTTGGAGAAATAATTTCCTCTCATTGAATCTTGTTAAGATTTAATCTCCTAAAATAAATAATATATGAACCAATGTTGACCAAGGTCAACCATTCATAATCATCATTTGGGGAAAAAGATTTAAATGAGGTAAAGTATCTCATGCAATTTAACACTCCCATACTCATACTTTAATATCATCAAGTAATTCAATACGAGAGTTGGTAGACCATGGTCACTACCTCATGTTGAGTTACTTAAGACAAGATTTAAATGAGAGAAACCTCTCATAAGATTTAATACATAGTGTTGGACAATATCAATTGACTAGAAATAGCCATAGAGCCATTTTCTATTCTAGCCCATGATCATACAAAGTAACCATGTGATATTTTTACATAACTATGTAGAGTATGTGAAATGTGATTTATGAGAGTTGGAATCAACTCAAAAGCATTTTTGGTTGAATTTTAAATAAAGTTTGAAGTTTGAAAAGGCCCTGCCTTGTTATTTTTGTCACATTAATTCTACAAAGAATCTCCTGATGAGACCAGTGGGATTGGATAGATCTTTTCACAAGCTTTCCAACCATAAGAAATTCATCAAATTTGGTTTAGCCAAATTGATTCTATTCAAATTTGAAACGAGCACCGAGTAAGCAATTTGAACTAAATTGATTTAAACGAATTTGAAATCGTGGGCCAGCGCGGGAAAGGAAATGGGCCAGCGAGAGGGGAAAGAAACTGGGCCGGGCCACTTTGCGTCCAGCGCGAGCAGGCCGCCTGACGAGGTGGGCTCCACCTGTCAGCGAGTCAAACTCACCGAATCGGTACGCAGCGCGAGGGGCGTTGGATTAGACGATGATCCAACGGTCGAGCGTCGTCGTCCTCGTCGACGAGAAGCGAGCACTGGCACGGCGGAGGGAGGGGGGCGGAGGTGAGCCTGGACTCCGGCGATCGACGGCGTTGATGCAGGACGACGTTGGGGTCGACGGCGAGGCAGCTGGTACCGACGGCGACTCCAATGGTGGCAGAAATCGACGGCGACGTCTGTGGCGGTTCCGCGGGCTCCGGCGACGAATTGTCTTGCTCCGGTGGTCAATGTGGATGGGAGAGGAGTGGAGGAGATCGAGTGAGATGAGGGGAGCGAGGTGGTGTGGCAGCAATGGGCGCGGGCGTGCTCCTTTTATAGTGAAGGAGTGAGGCAGGTGCTGCGGCTAGGGTCGACAATGGCGCGAGCGTACAGGGTGCTAGCGAGCTAGGCAAAGGCGACGTTCTGTTCAGCGTGTCCGTGCGGTTCTCCAGATGCTCTTGGCGCGGCGGGGCGGTGCCTCACTTGGTCGAGCGCATGTGATGATCTGCGCGGCCGTGGCGGCAGGCGGCGATGATGGCGACGGCTACCGCGCTTGCGCAGGCACGAGAGCGTGTCTGGCGGGTTGCTGTCGTTCTAGCGAGCGCGCGTGAGCAGGGAGAGGGCGAGAGGGGGGGCTGTGTCGACGGCGCGCGTCGACGCTCTGTCGTGTCCAGGGCGTGCCGATGGGCACCCTGGCACGTCCTGGGCGTCGTGGGCGTGGCGCGTGTCCGGCGCGGTGGTGCTTCTCTCCGACCAAAGCTAGTTCAGGCGTGTCCGATGAGAGTGTGGGGAAGCAGAGGGACATGGTCGGCCAAGCTAGAGAGGAGGGAGGCTAGGGTTGGCATGTGCATGGTGAGCATGGCCGGCATGGCATGGCATTGCCATGTCTAGCCCTTTCTAGGGTTGGGAAGGAGTGGTATTTGGTGTTAGAGGGGACCAGGGGACAGGGTTGAGCAAGTGGAACCAAAATTTTGCCAAACACTATTTGAAATAGTGAAGTTTGGATTTGGTTTGATTTTGCTCACAAGGTGTTTGCTATAATGGCCGCATGAATTGGCTTTGAAATTTTTTGAATGAACTTTGGTGAACTTGATTCAAATGATCAAAGACACACAATGGTGGTGGTGGTGTTCAAAAATAAATTGTTTTGCAAAATTTCAAATTGGGTAAGATCTTGAATCTGTTTTAAAGTTCCATCTTGGCTTGAGCATAACTTTGAAGCTAGCAAGCATTTGCAGGGGTGGTTTTCAGCAAAGTTGTTCACCTTGATGTGGTCTTGGATGAGGTGCAAAGAGTTGGAATTGTTTGGTTTAAAAATCTCTTAATACAGAGGCTCAAAGTAGGCATCAGACTAAAAATGACATTTTTGACCATTAGTGCATGTGAGCACAATTTGAGTTCAAATTTGATTTGATTTGAGTTTCTTTGATTCCAAGGTGTTTATAAGTGTTTAGTAACATTCTCCAACCAAGGGTGCAAGCCAAAATGGCCTAGGTTGAAGATTTGCAAAAATGGCCATAGCCTCATATGTGAAGAATTGCATTTTTCTTATTTTCTCCATTTCTCTTTCTTTGCTCCACTTAGGCATGGTATAGGGTTTATTTAGTGTTAGATTGAGTTTGGCAAAGGTTTCAAACCATTTGGGTAAGGTATGAGGGCATAGGTCAAAATTTGTCATTATGGCTATGTGCCACATATGCCTCTATGCATATTTTGTTTTATTTTTGTTTCACCTTTGATTTAGTTGGTAGGTGATAGGTTGGTTTGTTAATGTTCTTCAAGCCATCTAAACAAGATAGATCATGGCATGATTGATTATTTGCAAAGATAGCTATTTGCTCTCATATGCTTTTTCTCTTATTTTGTTTTCTTTTCTATTTGTTTCTCACTGATGTTGAAAAGGGTAGGGTTTAGGGTTTAAGATCATTTCCAAAATACTTTAACAAACAATCATGGAAAGAATCATCACACACATGCATGAGCACTATGCTCCTAACTTAGTTTAATAAAAAAAATTGTTGGTCCCAAAATTGGGAAAATAGGGAAATTCATTTTCTCTTTGTTTAAAATTTGGGATGTTACATGTTACAACAATGTTTTCCCATCCAATCTTCTCTAGAGTAAGCCTCCCGGTTGCAAGAAAAATCCCAAGGGGATATATAGAAGATTTTAGGTCAAGACATGCCCTCTCGCGCAAAAAAAAGAGAGATCGGTTGATTGAGTTGTTAGGCCACCATGGTGTGCATGGCCTCGAATTGCGGAGAGGGTGTGGCATGGGCCCTCTTTTGCCCTTTGGACTTGTCTTGTACATCGTCTTCATTTGGTATTCTTTGTATCTAAGCATGTACTTGTACGACACAAAAAAGTCCTCGGCTTCACCTCCTATATAAAGGGGAAGTCGAGGGCAGAAAAAAGGATCGAATCATTGTGTAACCTAGCCACCATAATTTGTTTTGCTGGACGTCTTTATTCGTCTGAACCTTCTAGATCTACTTGCGCTCCTCTACTCTCGACGAAAACCCAAGTCTATAATTTGTAGGCATTGAAGAGTTAATGAAAGTGTATGGAGCCCCCATGTGTGGTTTTGGTAATTAATGACCATCCCTATGGACTAATGTTTGCATTGAGTTGTATTTGTAGGAGTTGTCCATAGGCAATGCTTGAACCATATGTTGGCTTCAAGGTTGCAATAAGAAGAATTGATGAAGAGTGTCAAGTATGTCTTGAAGATGAAGATGAAGTGAGCCCTCAAGTTACTTCAAGACATCAACATGATGAAGAATGAAGAAATGAAGTGCAAGTTCAAGATGAGCCAACTCGAAGAGATCATATGCTTGAAGCTTGCCATCCATATGGTGATCATGGATATGTGAAGATGCGCCGAAGAAGAAGATCTCCCATAGTGGAGTATGGGGGAGCATTTCGCATGACTTCATCAAGAAAGCACAATCAAGAAAGGCGTTCCATCTTGTTGTGGTCAAGACCGTCATCATCAAGCTCAAGTGCAATGCGCAAGGTTAAGGTTTGCTCTTGATAGGGTTTCTTTCTTACTGGTCTTATGGTGTAGTTGGAGACCGGTTTATAGTTTAGTTGCCGTACTATCAAGAGGGCTCTCGGGTGAGTAACTCGATCGTATCCTTCGGAGAGCTCAAACTTTTGCATCCTTGTATCATCTTTCTTGGTTGTTATTTGGATCTTATCCATGTGATGTTTTAGAGCTTGTGTTTATTCTCATGACAAGCTCTAGTTCATCAATAATGGTTTTTGCACGGGCAACTTGTTGCATTTTCAAGGTTGGAGGTTTTACTGGTATGTCTTTTTTAGATAGGTAAAACGTTTCTTCATTTATTTCTATCCTACCTTACTGGACTATGATGGTTCCCTGCATGATCTTGTGAGCTTGTTACTAGCTTCGAAACGAGCCCAAGATCATCAAAATCGGAGTCCGGATGCAAAAGTTCTTGAAGTTTTCGTGAAGCACTTTTTTGGCCGGAAGTTCCGGTGACCGGAATTTCCGCCCTACTTCCGGTGAACTTCCGGAAATGCTGATTCTGCACGCAGAAATCATACCGGGAGCATTCCGGGGGCGCCCTACATCACCTGGAAGTTGGCCGGTACTTCCGGGGGGGGGGAAGTTCCGCCCCAAGTGACCGGAAGTTCCGGTTTTGACGAGTTTTGTGCATAACGGGCAGATTTCTCTTGCCCTATTTAAGGGGGTCTTCTTCCCCAAAGTTTCCAAACCGTTTGAGCTCGTTTTTGCCTCCATTGTTGACCTTCTTTGAGCTTGCTATCTCCCTCTCCCTCCAATGAATCTTGCATCTATTTGAGAGAAAGATAGAGGAGATCTAGATCTACATCTTCACCAATCAAATCCCTCTCTTTGTGAGGGGAATCCACTAGATCTAGATCTTGGAGAAATTTGGTGTTCCTCCTCCTATTTTTTCTTGTTCTCTTATTCCCCCAATAGATTTTGTAGCTTTGTTGGAATTTGAGAGAGAAGTACTTGAGCATCTTTGTGGTGTTCTTGCCATTGCATTTGGTGCACTGGTTTGAGTTCTCCATGGTGATTCGTGGAAGTGAAAGCAAGAAAGTTGTTACTCTTGGGTTCTTGGAACCCTAGACGGATTTGAGGCCTTTGTGGCGATTTCTTGGAAGCCTCCAATTAAGTTGTGGATGCGTGCCCCAAGCTCTGTGTAAGGCTCGGTTTTCGCCTCGAAGAAAATCCCTTAGTGGAATCGTGACCTAGGCCTTTGTGGCGAGGGTCACCGGAGAATAAGGTGAGGCGCCTTCGTGGCGTTCGGTGTGTGGTGTGAGTACCGCATCTTGGGGTGAGGCCTTTGTGGTGTTGGTGTGCATCGAGCAACCACACCTCAAGGTGAGCCTCTCGTGGCGTTCGGGAGCACTAAGCCACCGCACCTCTCCAACGAAGATTAGCACTCGCAAGAGTGTGAACTTCGGGATAAATCTTCGTCTCCCGCGTGCCTCGGTTATCTCTATACCCGAGCTCTTTACTTATGCACTTTACCTTGTGATAGCCATCGTGCTTGAAGTTATATATCTTGCTATCACATAGTTGTTTGTATTGCTTAGCATAAGTTGTTGGTGCACATAGGTGAACCATAGTATATAGGCTTTGTGCTTGACAAAGTAAACGCTAGTTTTATTCCGTATTTGTTAAACCCATCTCGTAAAAGTTTAAATCGCCTATTCACCCCCTCTAGGCGACATATGTGTTCTTTCGGTTAATCCATTGTCAGTCATCATCATTTTAATCATGCTCTTTAAATTTAATTGTCACGTTTGCTCTTTTCAAATTTAAAATGTACTTTTAACTATTCGCAGTAGAAAATATGAATAAAATTCATGAACTTGATACTTTTCACAAGCATTACACCCCCTTTCTATTTCCTAAAACAAACACCCCGTTGGTTTAGTTTGAGTAGGAGAAAACTAGACAAAATGTAAAAAATGCTTCTGTATATAATAAAAAAAGGATAAACTGGATGCTGGCCAATTTGGCCCACAGTTTGCATAGCACCTGCGCTGCACACGACCCACGGCTTGCTCTGCAGATGGTCTGCCTTCATGCCCGTCCCAGCTCCGCGCCCGCCGCCGAAATGCTGGCCGTCCGATGCATCGGACGATCGAGCGTGACCCTCGCGACAACAAAAACGAGCGCTCCCACTGAACCCTAGCGTCATTTCTCTCCCACCTCGCATCTCCGGTTGCGGCGAGGATACAACGCCGCCCAACTCTCGGTCGGCGACGAGGAGCCCTCCCCCTCTCGCTTTCTCCCTCCTTCACTAAGAACACGAAGGCCTACAACGAGATGGAGCGGCACCCTTGGCCCTCTTGTCGGCGTGTGCGTGCACCCGAGGGTGGGCGCACCGCCATCAAGCGGCTCAATGGCGGCGCCCTTTGCCGGCGTGTCGTGTGGCTACGGCCGGTAAGCCCTATTCCCTTCCCCTCTTTTCTGGTTAGGGTTAGGGTTTGCGGGATGAACTAGGGTTAGGGTTTCGTCTGTTCTTATTTGATCTTTCTACCCGAAAAATCTACAATACCTAGTGTGCTATGGTACCATTGTTAGATTGCTGGGATCGTCTAGGTGTAGATCTAATCGGGGTAGTACTGTATCTATGAACGTAGATGTGGATATCATGTCTATTGACTACGAGAGAGCGAGAGAGATATGGAGAGGCATAACTTACCTTGGCTCGATGAGCTAGATGGGTTGGACATGACATCGAGGGCGATGGCGTGAGCGAGGCAGTGGTGGCGGCGGTGCTTCTCGTCACTACAATGCTCGCTAGATTGGTAGGGTTATGTCGTTGGGGTGTGTGGCGCAGCGACAAACCTCGTAGCGCGTGCTATCAGCCCCCACCTCTTTGTATAGCAATGGCGACAGGGGTCCGCCAACCAGAAGATGGTTGGGCACCCCCGATCAGGGCAAAGATCAAAAGGGCCCGGTGGGCCGTTGGGCCCACTCGGGAGGAGATCATCCCTAAAACTTGAAAGACAATGAAGCAACGGGGGCAACTCGATCTACTTCCCCCATCTTCAAACTGCTACCACCGATCAATACACCTCAGATCTTTCGTCGCATCCACCATTGTTGGATTGTTCATCTACGTGAAAAATAGAAGTTGGCTTGTAACATGGTTAGAAATAAGCAATTAGAACTTGGAAGTGGGCAAGATGCAGAGCTGAAAGCTGGGTTGGAGGTGAACATGCGAAGGAAATCACAGAGACCCAGAGATGATAGATTGGATCGTACCTTTTCATACATCAATTCCATTGTGGATGGAACAGTGAAGCCAAAAATAGATCTAGGGTTCGCTCGATGATGCGATGGTAAGCTCCAACAGGGATGGCCTCAACGAAGCCAAACACCGAGCACCGCCACCCTCAATGGAACCCAGCGCCTCCTCAAGACCAACCCACACAGGAAAAAAAGTCCCTACTGTTACTCTTGAAGGGCAAGAGACGCATGGAGGAGATGAGATGGTGGAGGACATCGGAGCCGGATGGGGCGACGGGCGGAAATCTTTGGTCATGTGGACGATTAGGGGATTCAGGAGAGGAGAGATAGATGCTCCCTATGAGACTGTAGTTCTTTTTCTTTTTTGCATATTGTGAGGCGGTATCTCAACCGACAAACAGTTTAATAAAAAACCAAAAGATGCATAGACTAAACACAACAAAACGCTGGCAGGCAGGATCATAACAAACCAGAGGCGCGAGCAACCGTGAAAGCTTAGAGCTCTTCTAAGATGCATCTTTATCTGGTGCTCAGATGTTGCTTATGTGTTCAGAGTATGCATCTTTATATCTTCTAGCACGTGTGTTGATCACAAGGTATGGTATCCGTATCAAATTTGGAAGTGGTGAGTGCATCTTACTAGTGTATGCACAAAAAGGCAACCAAACAGAAGAGAGGTAAAACCAGGTTGCATCGAAGGGAAACTGAGTCAACCAAACAAGTTGCCATTTTGGTCGACTATACATTTCTAGAGAAATTTCGATTGACTGCATGCACCACAGCCTACCAAATGAAATGCAGGTGCTGGCCTAACACTTGTATTCGCCTGGCCAAGCCCAGCCCAACATTGGCCCAGCCTAGCGCGAATTAGATACATGCTGCCAAACCCGTAAAAGTCCCAGTTGAACCTGGATGCACGTGAACCCAGGTGGGAAATGCATTTTTCAAATATTAAAAAAATCTGAAATAAAAATAACGAGGGTTCCATGTGTGCGTAGAAAGTTTTCGCGGAGAAACCACTTTTTTATTTTAGAATCTAAAAAAGACAAAATATGTCACATATATACTGCTATATAGCTCTCCAAAATTTCACTTTTTTGCCGAGGCAAAATAAAAGGTTTTTTCATCACGAAACTCATGTCCAGGGCACATGTTTGAGATGACCTTTGCAATCATTTTGTGTTTCGATTTTTAAAACATGTTTTTACATCACAAACACACTTTTTAAAAAGTGGGTTCTGTTAAATGTAGATGGGCTGCAGCCCAGTAAGGCAGCCCATATAGTCTACAATTCCTGAAATCTCAAGGCCCATCACGTTGGCAGCTTGGGACAGCCTTGGGGGACAAAGTTTAGTCCCACATTGCTAGTTGGGAGAGAGTTGGAGTGGTATATAAGGGCTGCTGTTCTAGTCATTCCAAGTGAGTGAGAATAGAAGAAGCCCTCGCGCACTCCTCCTCCTCCCGCTCGTCTCGGCTCGGCACGGCACGTCACGTCACGACACGTCACGCACGCACGCACGTCGCGTTTCGTGACTCGAGTTCGAGTTCGAGACACACTCAAGGAAGTCTAAATTTTTGCTTGGTGCACCAACTGTGTTGGGTACGTGTCGACCTGCATGTGCATGCTCGCCGCGTGTCCCTGGCTTCCTACGCGTGTCAACGCGGTCGGGGCGGCTCTCCTCCCAGGGTATACAAGGAGACCGATCAGATCTGGAGAATAGCGCTCTTAGATCTCTCTCTCGCGAAGTTCCTTTTGCTGTGCTACTCTCTAGTCTTCCCCATCTCGGCGACTGCGTGCACAGCCGTCCGGGAGAGCAGGCCTCCGAAACCCCGTCCGTTGAGATCCTGCACCGGGAGACGGGCGATAAGGTTTTTGGGGAGCGTCTCGGCGCGACCGCTTCGCGTGCTGTTCGTCTTCTTCATCGACGGTTCGGCTGCTTCATCGACACATCCGACTACACCATGGGCGACATCAACAACTCCCATGGTGGTGGTGCTCGTCTGCTGGTGCGACCTTCCCGGTCGCGATGTACGTGCTTTTACTCTCCTACCTTGCACCGCTACTTGTTCCATGTTCGGATCCGATGCATGTGCTTAGTCTGATGTGTGTGGTTAAGTATGCTTGTGCATCTCGTAATCTTGCTTTTGGTAATTAAACCGTTGACGTCGAAACCCACCGGCGGGCAGAGACGGGCAACACCGTAGAGCCGGGAACAACTAGGGCTGCGGCTGGCCCCGGTCCCTACGAGCGACGGCCCGCAAAGCCTCCCGGTCGCACGCACCGATGTTTATCACAAGGGCGTGCCACCTGACCTATACCTGGTCGGGGAAGGTGTGGATGATGCCTCGCTTAGTTTCTGCGGGGCACACACGTAAACGTTAAATACGAGCCTCGATCGGCTCTCGGGTTATCCTGTGAATCGGCTCAAAGAGCCGATCCACCCATGATTCGAGACGGGGTGTCCGAACATATGGTGGTCTGCTTGATCAAGGTAAAGCTAATGAGATCTACGACGATTTAGGGTTTTCACCGCATAATCGGATCATCCTACTCCAGGTTGGGCCTCGCGCTCGCGCACGGTGATCATAAGCCGATCCTAGACAGGGCCTAAAAACCAACACGAGGTTGATCCCCGGAACATCCTTTCTAGGGCTAGCAAACGTCACCCTACACGCCGCTGGATCCTCCCCCTTTGTAAGGCCTAACTATTGCGAGATATTAAACTAATCCTTGTAGAACAAGGATGCAATCGTAACGGATCAGATCTACTAAACTATGATCAAGCGGGGTGCCGCCCCTACACCTAAGATAGGCGTAAGGGCGGCTAGACATGCAAGGGTTGCACTACGAAAGCATGTAACATGAAGAACAATGCTAACCCTAACATGTCTAAGATAACTACGTTGCTCGCCATCAAAAAGGCTTCGGTACGAGCAACGCATGAACAACGTAGGCAGGCTTGTGCTGCCTAGATCGCAAGATGCGATCTAGGCAGCATGATGCTACCGGTAGAAACCCTCGAGACGAAGGAGTTGGCGATGCGCCGAGATTTGTTTGTGGTTGAACGTTGGTTGTTGTTTATTCCATAAACCCTAGATACATATTTATAGTCCAGGGGACTTTCTAATGTGGGCGTGCACTAAACCGTGCACGAGTAAGATTCTAACTTCCAAACTAAGATGCGATCTAATATGTTACAGATACACGGGCAATTAAGCCCAATTTGGTATAAAAGGCCGATTCACGTATTCCTTCTATATATATATTCTTCAAGTCCATCTTGATCGCGGCCCACCTCTGACTCGGTCAAATTCTGGTGATAACACATGCCCCCTGGTTTTGGAAATGACATTTCCAAAATCATTACGCCTTTCTTTCGTCGGGTCATGTCGTGGCGAGCGAGCTGCCGCGGAATCTTCATCATTACGCCTCGCCTCCCGGGCTTCTCTGTATGAGCTGTCAATTTCGGCCTCACGTCCTCGAGAACCGTCATGGCATTAAATCTCCACTACACTCTCTTTATTTATACGTGCCAAACGGTTCACCACTCCATCGCCTTGCTCTGCTCTCGTTCACCAAACCAAAAAACCCTTCTCTCCCTGCAGCCATGTCTTCCTCTTCCTCCTCCGCTTCGGGCACCTCTCTCCAACCGTTGCTCGAAGAACAAAGAAGAGGGACGATCTCACGCTCCGGGGCGCACCCCATCTCCTCGACAAGGAGAAGAAGGGAGGAGAAGCGGAGAAGACCAAGGCCTCCCCCTCCACCGAGGCTCCCGCCGAAGAAGCGCTCACGCATGTGGGCGGACAGCGAGGACGACGATGATGACGAGGAAGAAGAAGATGAGGAGGAGGAAGATGATTCCTCCGCCTCCATTGGGTATCCTCCAACGAAGCGCTTCCGCGGGCTGGGCGGATAGCGAGGACGATGATGATGACGAGGAGGAGGAAGAGGCTCCGGCGGACGGGCGGGGCAGCAGCGGCGAGGAGCTCCCTGGGAGCAGCCCCGACGACCTCGACGACGGCGACGATGAGGACAACGACGACTAGTAGAATAGGACTAGCAGTGCACTAGGCACCAGATCCCTCTTTTGAGAGCCATCGGCTCTTCTTGTAAAGCTGCTCCTTTGAATTAATGAGAATTGTTCTTCCAATTTCTCCTTTCATTAATCCAATTTCCATCCTTCCGCTTGCCACACCAAGACCGATAGTGACGAATCGGGCTATTATTGTTTTTCTCAACCGTGGCGTTTTGCGGTCCCGCGGCCGATGACTATTCATCGGCTAATTTGAGAACCAATCTCCTCTTTTCTTGCAGCACCAGCACGGTCCAAACCTCGTACCAGACGACGGCTTTTCCTTCCCAGTTCCTCCCTGAGACGATCATGATGCAATAACAACCGAGGTAACTCCAATCGGCTCTTAAGAACAGGGCACCCATAGGCCTGTTGCCCCCCGAGTCTCAGCCAAAACAAAACAGAGACGAGGATACGCGAATTAGGCTGTATGGACCTGGGCTTGATCATGTCGAGGAGCTTCTTATGCAGAGCCAGCCGATTTGAACATAAATCGGCTTCTCAAAGCAGAGAGCCTTCAAGGTGAGCTGCCCCCCGAGCTTTCTTCAGTTCTTGCCGGCCAGATCGGCTCCTTTCCTTTGGTGGATCTGATGCACTCCATCCTTGACCTGATCTGTACGTCCAGGCTGCTCTTGGCCTTTGCCCTTGAAGAGAGGATCCGAGCTCTTACACTACTCCATTGAGGAGTTCTTCCATTAGTGCTCCATTGACCCTCTGATCGTAACAGTTATTCCTCTTGAGTCGATGGCCATGCATCGGCTTTTATATCCTTAAGTCGATGCCTGCTGCATCGGTGCGTGCTCGAAAATCTTCGAATTTTCCGACTATTTTTTGTTTACGGCCGACTAGCGCATCGGCCCCCATATTCCGATACCCATCACCAAAGGATGAGACGCTTCCATTGCATATCCTCGTGTTCTATCCACCTGGGTGCCCCCCCCGAGCCGATTCTGTCAAGAGAATTGATGATATCGGCTCTGTTGGATAACATGTCGAACCCGAGGCGAGAATGGATGGTGAGGATAATTTTGGCCGATTGCTTGGAATCGGCCTCCATGTTGCTTGTTCGATGAAAGGTTTTATAATGCCCCTTCATAAATTTTTGGGGCCGATCACAAGGATCAGCCTCGCCACGTTTGCTCATTGATGTGCTCTTGCTACTCGTTCGGGCCGGTAGATAAAACCAACCCAATCTACGACTTTATCATGTTGGTGCGCTTGCTTGTCGCCCACCTTGGAGTGCATCGTGTGATCGTGGAGCGCTAAGCGTCGTCGGAAGAACGAGCACCATGTTTGTGCCGGCCGATGTTTCATCATCGGCTTTCCTTTGCTTGGGGCGCCACTCCATTTTCCGTGGACGACCCTCTTCATCCGGGGTTCGCTGAACCTTTGCAGCCGGATCGGGCCTTGCCTTCCTCAATGTATGCAAGTATAACCTCTCGGCTTCTTCCGGGCCGCGCAATCGTTGAACCCTGCGTTTCAGGAACAGGCTGAGTCCGTCGGGGCACCACCTTGGCCGGTGGTACTGTCTTCTTCTTCTCCCTCGTCTTCTGAATCTTCGAGATCCTTCAAGTGAGGGGACTCAGCTCGTTTGCTCGTGGCGGGAGAGGTCCTAAGCGCTCGAACACGGACACGTTGGCTGCCTCCTTCTTCTTCCGGTTGCATTACGGGCAATTGCCGATTGTTGGCAATCGGCTCATTCCTGAATCCCAGCGAGTGCTCGAAGAAAGGACAATCCCGGTGCTCTGTCCTCGTCGTCTCGCTCCTTCGCCTTTCCCTTGGCACAACGCTCGTGCTCCTCCTCATCGCGGTTATGCCGACGATGTCTTACGGCTTCTCTAGCCGGGCAGATCTCTTTCATCATCGTCGTCTGGACCGTCGGCGTTGGTCGTACTTGACTCACATACTTGTTGAGGAGGTGATCGAGAGAGGTCGCTGATATCTTATGTTCTTCACTTCTCCCTCTGTTACGTAGCGCTTGCCGTCTTGGCGGAGCCGATCGCGTGGAGCGGCTTCCTCTGTTTCTTTGCTATGAGAGCAGCTGCCCTCATCTCCATCCTTGCCGGCGTGGTGTCCAAGATCTACCATGTTGATATTGCACGGGAAACCCGGCGGCACCCTGCATGGCAAGCATACTCCACCATGTTTACGGCGGGAAAGGGGTGTGTGTCGACCTTCATGGCGTATTGGTTGAAAATCAACCGTCCGTTTTCTATCGCCGCTTGGATGTGCTGACGCCACACCCTGCAGTCGTTGGTGGCATGGGAGAGCGAGTTATGCCATTTGCAGTATGGCTTTCCATTCAGCTCTTGCGCCGTGGGGAATTTGAGACCTTCAGGTATCTTCAACTGCTTTTCCTTGAGTAGGAGGTCGAAGATTTGCTCAGTCTTGGTCACGTCAAAATCAAATCCCCTGGGCGGGCCTGGTGGCTTTACCCATTTGCAGGACACGGGGTTCCTCCCCGAGTCCACTCAGCCATCGCTACTTCTTGGTCTCCCGCAGGAACTTCGTCTTCCTCTGCATCGACCAGGGCTACTGCACGCTTGAACTTGTCTTGGTACAGGTCCGGGTGGCGCTGTTCATATGCTGAAAGTTTCTGAACCACGTGCGCCAGCGAGGGATAATCTGCTTGGGAGGCCATGTCCTTGAGCTGTGTTGCAAGGCCCGCTACTGCCAACTCGACTGCTTCCTTTTCAGTTATACGAACCGAAAAGCATCGGTTCCTAATGGTCCTGAAGCGCTGGATGTATTCTGTCACAGTTTCTCCGCGCTTCTGACGTAGTTGTGCTAGATCGGCAATGCTAGACTCGGAAGCTTCTGAATGATACTCGCTCATGGAACTGCTCTTCCAATCTGCTTCCAAGTTTGGATGGAGTTCGGTGGTAGCGATGTGTACCACCCGAAAGCCGATCCTGTGAGGGACCGTGAGAAGAACCTCACGCGCAACTCATCTGACGCTGAGATCGTGCCCAGCTGTGCCAAATATCGGCTCACATGCTCGATGGAGCTGGACCCATCCGATCCACTAAACTTTGTGAAGTCCGGGAGCCGATATTTGGGTGGCAGCGGGATCAGTTCGTAGCTGTTGGGGTACGGCTTGGTGTAGCCGAACGCTTTCCTTTTCGGCATCATACCGAACTGATCTTTCAGAATTGTACAAATCTGATCCGCTGTGATGGCTGAGGGTGTCGAACCCTGAAGATTCGCCGGGGTGGCATACTTAACCAGCCATGCTTGTTTTTCTGGTTCTAAGCCAACTGCAGGAGCTGGGCTTTGGAGGTTTGTCGGGGCGGCGTACTTAGCCGGCCACGACTGCTTCTCAGGATCGGCTCCTGACGTTCCTCCTGCCGTTCCAGAGGCCGCTGTTATTGCAGCCTGGTTCGAGAGTGCCCAGGCGTTGCAGTCCGGCACGTATGCGCACGCGTATCCGTGCGGGACCTCCTTAGGTGGCTCAGGCAGGAATTGGTAGTCACTAGGATCACCACCAATCTTGTAGACGACGTATGCCGATGAGTTCGGCAGTTCCGGTGCTATCCATGCGAACGGCTGGGGCTGGAGCGGCATCTCTCCCTTGAAAGTCCCCAGAGCCGGTCCCGACGGGGCGTACCGGTGACTCATGATTTCCTGGACGACGCGCAGAGCGACACGCTCCAAGGTGTTCACCGAGCTCTCGAGTGGCGGTGCAGCGAATGAGCCACCATGTAGTTGATCTCCTGCCGCGGCGACCTGGTGCGTTCTTCGACGGGGCGGACAAGTCCACTCCATCGAGTGCGCCTTCAGGTGTGAAACCCTTCCACCGACGCCATGGGAGCGGGTTCGGTGGAAGGAGCCGATGAGTTCGGCTTCGAGGGTTGCCTTGATCTCGTCATGCTTCTTCTTGAGCTCATCAGGCAGATCCTTATACGTGACCGGAGTGTCTTCCGCCATCTCGGATGTAGATGGCGATGTCGTGGATGTCGTCGACTGTCCCACCGGGCGTGCCAGAATGTGTTGACGTCAGAAACCCCCTGGCGGGCAGAGACGGGCAACACGGTAGAGCCGGGAACAACTAGGGCTGCGGCTGGCCCCAGTCCCTCTGAGCGACGGCCCGCAAAGCCTCCTGGTCGCACGCACCGATGTTTATCACAAGGGCGTGCCACCCGACCTATACCTGGTCG
This sequence comes from Lolium rigidum, assembly GCF_022539505.1. NCBI lineage: Eukaryota > Viridiplantae > Streptophyta > Magnoliopsida > Poales > Poaceae > Lolium > Lolium rigidum. The sequence continues at coordinate 125,856,731 of NC_061513.1, forward strand.
GGAAGGTGTGGATGATGCCTCGCTTAGTTTCTGCAGGGCACACACGTAAACGTTAAATACGAGCCTCGATCGGCTCTCGGGTTGTCCCGTGAATCGGCTCAAAGAGCCGATCCACCCATGATTCGGACGGGGTGTCCGAACATATGGTGGTCCCGCTTGATCAAGGTAAAGCTAATGAGACCTACGACGATTTAGGGTTTTCACCGCATAATCGGATCATCCTACTCCGGAGTTGGGCCTCGCGCTCGCGCACGGTGATCATAAGCCGATCCTAGACAGGGCCTAAAAACCAACACGAGGTTGATCCCCGGAACATCCTTTCTAGGGCTAGCAAACGTCACCCTACACGCCGCTGGATCCTCCCCCCCTTTGTAAGGCCTAACTATTGCAGATATTAAACTAATCCTTGTAGAACAAGGATGCAAACATAACGGATCAGATCTACTAAACTATGATCAAGCGGGGTGCCGCCCCTACGCCTAAGATAGGCGTAAGGGCGGCTAGACATGCAAGGGTTGCACTACGAAAGCATGAAGCATGAAGAACAATGATAACCCTAACATGTCTAAGATAACTACGTTGCTCGCCATCAAAAAGGCTTCAGTACGAGCAACGCTTGAACAACGTAGGCAGGCTTGTGCTGCCTAGATCGCAAGATGCGATCTAGGCAGCATGATGCTTGCCGGTAGAAACCCTCGAGACGAAGGAGTTGGCGATGCGCCGAGATTTGTTTGTGGTTGAACGTTGGTTGTTGTTTATTCCATAAACCCTAGATACATATTTATAGTCCGGGGGACTTTCTAATGTGGGCGTGCACTAAACCGTGCACGAGTAAGATTCTATCTCTAAACTAAGATGCGATCTAATATGTTACAGATACACGGGCAATTAAGCCCAACTTGGTATAAAAGGCCGATTCACGTATTACTTCTATATATATATTCTTCACGTCCATCTTGATCGCGGCCCACCTCTGACTCAGTCAAATTCTGGTGATAACATAAACTCACATGGAAATTGCTTAATAATCCAACAATCCAAAAACCTTATATGCATAGGCAATTTTCACCGTCTGGTTTTGCTGCTGCGCTTAAACCGAGCCCGTTTACGGGTTCTCATTTCAAGAGATGGCAGAGTAAGACCCTCTTGTGGCTCACTTCTATGGGTGTGCACCGAGTTGCGGAAGGTATTCCCGCAGGTCCGCTTACTCCCGAAGAGGATAAAGCGTTCGGGGATGCCACCGTAATCTTTGTGGGTGCCGTCCTAAGTGTGCTTGGAGACAAGTTGGTTGATGCTTATCTCGCACATCCGAAATGGGAAGGAACCGTGGGATGCACTCGGACGCTAAGTTTGGTGCTCGCCGATGCCGGAGGTGAACTGTATGCTATGGAGCAGTTCAATGACTACAAAATGGTTGAGAACCGATCTGTAGTAGAACAGGCTCATGAGATACAGATCATGGCAAAGGAACTCGAGCTCCTCAAGTGTGTGCTACCGGACAAGTTTGTCGCGGGATGCATTGTCGCTAAGCTTCCCCCTTAATGGAGGAACTTTGCCACTTCTCTCAAACATCAGAGGCATGAGTTTTCTGTTGAGAATATCATGGGCTCTCTGGATGTTGAGGAGAAGGCGAGGGCAAAAGACAAACACACTGGAGGAACCGAGGGACGTTCTGCTGCCAATATGGTACGTGAAAAATGCCCACAAGTCCAAGGGAAAGAACAAGGGAGTCTCCCGGACTACCAACTTCAAGAAGAAGGGGAAAACGGAGAAGAAAGATCCTTGCTGGGTGTGTGGCGAGACCGGCCATTGGGCTAATCGTTGTCCACAACGCAAAGGAAAGAAATGTCGAGCTGGACAGAACTCAAATTCGTCGAGCATGGTCATTGGCAACACGAGAGGAAGGAACTACAGGGTATGGTAATATGTTACCTCATCGTTCTTTCGGTGTTTCAGCCCACGGAATGGTGGGTTGATACGGGTGCTAATGTTCATGTGTGTGCTGACATCTCCATGTTTACCTCTTATCAGGCCCGAGGTTCCTCAGTAATGATGGGGAATGGGTTACATGCTACTGTTCGTGGTGTTGGCACGGTAGATCTGAAGTTTACTTCGGGAAAGATCGTGCAACTGAAGAACGTGCTGCATGTCCCTTCTATAAAGAAGAATCTCGTTAGTGGCTCCCGTCTTATGAAAGATGGGTTTAAGTTGGTGTTTGAGTCCAATAAAGTTGTACTTGTCTAAGTATGGAACTTTTGTTGGAAAGGGATATGAATGTGAGGGAATGTTGCGTTTCTCTCTAGAAGACTTCTGTGATAATGTTGTGAACCATGTAAGCACTAGTGTTAATGAAACTAATGTTTGGCATTCACGACTTTGTCATGTTAATTTCGGTTGTATGACGCGGCTTGGCTGATATGAGTTTAATTCCGAAATTCACCTTTGTCAAAGGCTCTAAGTGCCATGCTTGTGTGCAAGCAAAGCAGCCTCGCAAGCCTCACAAGCCTGCGAAGGAAAGAAACTTGGCACCACTAGAGCTCAGACATTCAGATCTATGTGAGATGAATGGTGAGTTGACAAAAGGTGGAAATAAATTTTTCATGACTTTGATTGATGATTCCACCAGGTACTGTTATGTGTATCTCCTCAAAACTAAATATGAGGCTCTTGATTTCTTTAAAATCTATAAGGCTGAAGTTGAGAATCAACTTGAAAGAAAGATAAAAAGGGTTCGGTCCGATCGTGGTGGAGAGTACTTTTCTAATGAGTTCAATTTATTCTGCGCGGAACATGGTATAATCCATGAGAGGACGCCTCCCAATTCCCCACAATCCAATGGGATTGCGGAAAGGAAAAACCGTACTCTAACAGATTTGGTTAACGCCATGTTAGATGTTTCGGGTTTATCCAAGGAATGGTGGGGGAGGCTATATTGACTTCGTGTCATGTCCTAAATCGTGTTCCAACCAAGAATAAAGAGATTACCCCTTATGAGAAATGGGAAAAGAAAAGACCAACACTCTCCTACCTACGAACTTGGGGCTGTTTGGCTAAAGTGAATTTGCCAATCACCAAAAAGCGAAAGCTTGGACCAAAAACCGTGGATTGTGTCTTTCTTGGCTATGCTGCCCATAGCATTGCCTATAGATTTCTTGTGGTGAAATCTGGAGTGGATGACATGAATGTTGGCACCATCTTTGAATCAAGAGATGCCACATTCTTTGAGGATATATTTCCTATGAGAGATATGCATGGCATGTCTAGTTGGGAATCTGATCCAATACATGAAACTCCTATGGAGTCTGATGAGGAATCTGATGATGAGAGTTCAGATTCTGATGAAGATAACAATGAAGCTCCCACAAGGAGTAAGAGACAAAGGACTGCAAAGTCTTTTGGTAATGATTTCATTGTGTATCTTGTGGATGATACTCCCACTACCATTTCGAAGCCCTCGCATCTCCCGATGCGGACTATCTGGAAGGAAGCGGTTCAAAGCGAGATGGATTCCATCTTAGCTAATGGAACGTGGGAGTTATCAGAGCGTCCGTATGGGTGCAAACCTGTAGGATGTAAATGGGTATTTAAGAAGAAGCTTCGAGCTGATGGTACTATTGAGAAGTATAAGGCTCGGCTTGTAGCCAAAGGCTATACCCAAAAGGAAGGCGAAGATTTCTTCGATACCTACTCACCTGTGGCGAGATTGACCACCATTCGAGTACTACTGTCATTGGCTGCCTCACACGGTCTTCTCGTTCATCAAATGGACGTTAAGACGGCTTTCCTAAATGGAGAGTTGGACGAGGAAATTTACATGGAACAAGTCTCGATGGTTTCGTACTCGCAAGGTCAAGAAAGAAAGGTGTGTAAATTAAAGAAATCTTTGTATGGTCTCAAACAAGCACCCAAACAATGGCATGAGAAGTTCGAAAGAACTTTGACATCTGTGGGCTTTGTTGTCAATGAAGCCGACAAATGTGTGTACTACCGCCATGGTGGGGGTGAGGGAGTTGTCCTATGCTTGTATGTGGATGACATACTAATTTTTGGGACAAGTTTCAAAGTGATTGAGGAGGTAAAAACCTTCTTATCTCAGTGTTTTGAGATGAAAGATCTTGGGGAAGCTGATGTTATATTGAACATCAAGCTATTGAGAGATGAGAATAATGGGATTACTCTTGTGCAATCTCATTATGTTGAGAAGGTGTTGAGCAGATTTGGCTATGCTGATTGCAAATCTTCTCTCACACCTTATGATCCTAGTGTCTTGCTTCGAAAGAATGAAAAGGCAACTAAAGATCAATTAAGATACTCTCAAATCATTGGATCACTCATGTACCTAGCTTGCGCTACGAGGCCTGATATCTCGTTTGCTGTATGCAAACTTAGCCGGTTTGTGGCCAACCCGGGAGATGATCATTGGCATGCTCTTGAGAGAGTGATGCGCTATCTAAAGGGAACCATGAGTTATGGAATTCATTATACTGGGTATCCAAGAGGACTTGAAGGGTATAGTGATTCCAATTGGATTTCTGATGCTAAAATGAAAGCCACAAGTGGATATGTTTTCACTCTTGGTGGTGGCGCCTGTTTCCTGGAAGTCTTGCAAGCAGACCATCTTAACGAGGTCAACTATGGAAGCAGAACTCACAGCATTAGATACAGCTACCGTCGAAGCAGAATGGCTTCGTGAGCTCTTGATGGACTTGCCTATGGTTGAAAAACCAATACCGGCTATCCTCATGAACTGTGATAATCAAACAGTGATTATCAAAGTGAAAAGTTCTAAGGATAATATGAAAAGTTCCAAACATATCAAGAGGAGATTGAAGTCCGTCGAAAACTCGAAGAACTCCGGAGTGATAGCATTGGATTATGTCCAAAGTGCTAAAAATCGGCAGATCCTTTCACAAAAGGACTATCAAGAAACATGATAGACCTTGCATCGATGGAGATGGGTTTGAGACCCACTTGAGTTGCCGAGGGGGTAACCCAACCTATGTAATCGGAAATTCCGTGAAGTAGGACCTGGGAAAACAAACCGGAGCAACTGAGTTGAGAGAAAATTTAATACTCCCACTCCGCTGCAGATGCAATTCTCTCATAGCTACCGTAAGGCAGAGTTGACAATGTCTTAATGTGTTCCGAGCGGCTCTTGATGAGCGAAGACGCCGTCCTACTGAGGCGATCTTTTGAAGAACACACCTATATGAGTGACACTACTCGGTCATAGTGTGGGAGATTTGGGTGAATCTCTAGTAAGCTCATGAAGGGCCGAGGAGTATGACTTATAAGCTCCACCCGAGGGGAAGGCTAAGGTAGCCTAGTACGCGTGCCGGCATTGAGCGAAACTTGCTTGCACAAAGACCGACAATTCAAGGCATAGTCCATTGTTCAGTTGTAGTCAAGCGTAGCACCTTGCCTAAGTGGAAGTTCAACTTAACAGATCTCCACCGAAGTGCGGTATATTAAACGAGTGAATGGAACTAATGTGTCATCCGATGTGCATATGAGATATGGTGGGGGATTGTTAAATGTAGATGGGCTGCAGCCCGATAAGGCAGCCCATATAGTCTACAATTCCTGAAATCTCAAGGCCCATCACGTTGGCAGCTTGGGACAGCCTTGGGGGACAAAGTTTAGTCCCACATTGCTAGTTGGGAGAGAGTTGGAGTGGTATATAAGGGCTGCTGTTCTAGTCATTCCAAGTGAGTGAGAATAGAAGAAGCCCTCGCGCACTCCTCCTCCTCCGCCCGCTCGTCTCGGCTCGGCACGGCACGTCACGACACGTCACGCACGCACGTCGCGTTTCGTGACTCGAGTTCGAGTTCGAGACACACTCAAGGAAGTCTAAATTTTTGCTTGGTGCACCAACTGTGTTGGGTACGTGTCGACCTGCATGTGCATGCTCGCCGCGTGTCCCCGGCTTCCTACGCGTGTCAACGCGGTCGGGGCGGCTCTCCTCCCAGGGTATACAAGGAGACCGATCAGATCTGGAGAATAGCGCTCTTAGATCTCTCTCTCGCGAAGTTCCTTTTGCTGTGCTACTCTCTAGTCTTCCCCATCCCGACGACTGCGTGCACAGCCGTCCGGGAGAGCAGGCCTCCGAAACCCCGTCCGTTGAGATCCTGCACCGGGAGACGGGCGATAAGGTTTTTGGGGAGCGTCTCGGCGCGGCCGCCGCCGCTCGTTCGTCTTCTTCATCGACGGTTCGGCTGCTTCATCGACAGATCCGACTACACCATGGGCGACATCAACAACTCCCATGGTGGTGGTGTCTTCTGCTGGTGCGACCTTCCCGATCGCGATGTACGTGCTTTTACTCTCCTACCTTGCACTGCTACTTGTTCCATGTTCAGATCTGATGCATGTGCTTAGTCTGATGTGTGTGGTTAAGTATGCTTGTGCATCTGTAATCTTGCTTTTGGTAATTAAACTCACATGAAAATTGCCTAATAATCCAACAGGTTCACATGCACCCAGGTTCTGAAAAGCTCGCCAAACACGCCCTATATCATGCCAGCGTTATCTCCTTTTCGTATCAGAAAGTACAGACTTGAGGAAACACGAAATTTGCATCCACTGGCCCGTTCCGATCACGCACATAAAGGTGCAACTTTTTTCATCCTCACCCCGCAGCGTGGTGCATAAATACAGGGCGGCATTGTTTGGCATGGTGCTCTGCTCTCGACTCTCTCTCGAGAGAGAACGCAGACCCCACGCCACGCCACGCCTCGCCTCGCCTCCTAGTCATCACAGTTTAAGTTTAGAACGCCCGTGTGCGGCACGGTGATTAACCCGTAATAACGACTTCCTTATTACAGTACTGTATTAATTAACCGACCGAGTAGATATCTATAGGGACCGTGCGTGCCCGTAGCCCCGTACGGCCCGTGGGATATATACAACCGCCGCAACCACTAGCAACAGGTGGAGCTTCAGCCCATGGCGCCCGCCGCGTTCGACGCCGAGGCCGGCGGCCCGGCGATCGTGCCCGCCGCGGGCAACGGCACGCACAAGCCCGCCCCGGGTGCCGACGCGGACGCCGGCGCCGCCTTCGTGCTCGAGTCTAAAGGTACGTACCCCCACCGCGCGTGTCTCTCCCGCAATGACCCAGCTGTGATTCGATCCTAATCCGCCGTTTCTCATCCGTCGGCCGCAGGGACCTGGTGGCACGCGGGGTTCCACCTGACGACGGCGATCGTCGGGCCGACGGTGCTGACGCTGCCGTACGCGCTGCGCGGGATGGGGTGGGCGCTGGGCCTCACCGCGCTCTCCCTCGTCGCCGCCGTCACCTTCTACGAGTACTCCCTCATGTCCCGCGTGCTCGACCACTGCGAGGCGCGCGGACGCAGGCACATCCGCTTCCGCGAGCTCGCCGCCGACGTGCTCGGTACGGTAATCAAACAACTGATATCTCCATTACATCATCTATCTCCGAACTGTGTTCGTTCGTTCGCTGCAACGCCCCTTCAGTTCAGCACGACTTCGAGCGACAGCTTTCCTTGCGTTTCTCCTGCTGCATTGCGTTTGTGTGCACGGCATGAAGCGGCAGGACTGCTGGTGTATTTTGCCTCTGCTGTCGTGTGCTGTCCTGCTGACATTGATTTGGATGCGTGTGCTGGCGAGTTTGTGTGGGGAAGACGTATTGATCTGATTCCTTTTTTGGTGGGTGTGCAGGCTCCGGCTGGATGTTTTACTTCGTGGTGATTGTGCAGACGACCATCAACACCGGCGTCAGCATCGGATCCATCCTTCTGGCGGCTGATTGCATCGAGGTGCGTCCTGCGTACCTTCCAACAACACCTGAATTTACTTGTCTCATTACGCCGGTAAATTTCACTATAGTTTCCTCGTCGACATCGTCCTCGTTTTGGACACAGCTAGTTAGAGCTGTCTGCTCTCTGCAAAACTACCAGGAAATTCCACATAGATTTGCCGCCCCAGATGTAGAAGGGCCTTCTTGTGTGGACCTGGCATACTGGCATGTACACTTACCCTATGTAGCACGGGCTACTGCATGTTTTGGTTTCCAGAATTGTTCTGGCCTAAGTGCTGCCTCCGATATGAGGTATAGTCCGTGATCACTTGACGCTGCTAAGAAATCTGCTCATATACGCAAGACTGGCTTGCTACCCTACCCAATGCTTGGGACTGGGAGTACACGAAACATGCAATTAATGTCTAAATTGGCGTTGCTTGTGGGTGTGTCGTTTGCAACCATGCAGTATGTCACAGTCATATGCACCATCATCTAGTGACAAGATCTTGCATATATGATGCCATTATTCTCAAGTCTGAACCGTAGGAAAACCATGATAGATTATAGTCGGGCTCCGATGCGTCAAGTTGCTTCAGCATGGGAGGATTGCTTTGGCTTATCCACTGCTGCAACTACTGAATCTGCACGAAGAAACTAGTCTGTTGAGAGTCAGTGTTGAGTTGACATTACCAAGAAAGCTGCTAATGTACGCAAGGCTGCCTTGCCAATGCTGTGGATTGGGAAATATGCAGTTGATTTTAGATTGGCGTTGCTTGTGGGTGTGTCGTTGCAACAGTGCAGTGTGTCAGCATCATGCATCTAGTGACAAGATCACATTTATAATGACAAAAAACTATGATTATTGTACGAGTTTTCTTCAACCATGGGAACAGATGGTTTCCCACTCCGTTTATTCAGATGATATAGTAATGGACGAAACAAGTGTTCACATAAGAAAAACAACAAGTGAAGTAGCTCATCAGTCATTTTCAAGTGTTTGTTCTTGTTCAGGCTTTGGAAGGTTTGAACATACATATTGATGCATCCCTGACAGTATTACTTTTTCTGACATTCAAATACTATGAATGAAGGAGATATATAGATCTTTCATGTCTCTTGGCTTGAAATCTAAATACCTCAGTATATGTGCTAAAGTAAAACATAAATTAATCAGCAACAAATTGAATTCTATTGTCTGTCCGATAGAACGGACTTCACTAGCTGACTTGTTAATTTGTACATTTCTTAGAAGCAGACAAACGAATTGGAATGGAAGTTTTCAATCAGTGAAATTGCGTAAACATCATGATGTCCGCTGTCATAGAAATTGACTCAAAAAAATGCTCTGTGTTCTCTTCTTATGTCGTCAGTTGCATAAGCTGATCATTATTGTGCCCAAACAGATCATGTACTCGAGCCTTGCTCCCAATGGTCCCCTAAAGCTCTACCACTTCATCATCATCGTGGCTGTGGTGCTGGCTTTCCTCTCCCAACTACCATCATTTCACTCGCTGCGGCACATCAACTTCGCCTCACTACTCCTATGCTTGGGCTACACGATCCTTGTATCTGCTGCTTGCATTCGAGCAGGTATACTGCTTCAACTCTCGTTCTGACACATCCTCTATCTTTTCCCAATACTGTTCTGGCATGAGACTTATACATTACAGATTTAGGAATTAGATTCCTGACACACTTAGGATGGCATATAAGGGGAATCAAATGCCTTAATCTTTCAGTGTTAACTTCATAAACTGCTATTTACAGCTTACACCTCTGTATCGATTCTTTGATGTATGACACCAGAATAAACTCATGTGCAAAGAGCCAAAGATACGTCAAAACCGCAGCACAATGCATTATCTGTGACACTCTTCAACAAAATGCAGTAGTGTTGTTAAGGTGGCGCTGATTCCTCAGGAATTGTAGCACTACAAACTATTTCAGAATTCAGATTAGTCCATAAACTGATGAATATCACCTCACTAGTCACGTGGGTAGTAATCAGTATGTTGAGTGATTTGAGGTTTTCAATATTGACAACTAGAGTGGTCCTTTCTAACAACTGAACAGTAAAAAAGGTGTACATTAAATTGCGCCTAAATAGCGGTTGCTTTTGTAGCCGGCAGAATGAACTCTCCATTAAATCACCCATTTCAAATTATTGACGATTTTGTCCCAGTTGCATTTCGGAACTCCATAGGCAATAGTAGATTCTAGCTTTTATTGAATATTTACATTCTAGTTGGCAATAAAGACTATTTTTCGATGCTAGAATAAAGACTATCCGTGGGCCGATTACAGGAAAGCAGAGTATCTTGTTTCAGTTGTGCACATACAAATTTATGTTAGTTAATCATTGTGATTCCGATTTCAGGCACAAACCAACCAATAGGAATTATCGATGTGAGCTATTCCAAACTAAAAAATGAATTTGTTTGTTAGATTCTTCTGCAAGAATCCAGAGTTAAAAGCATTTTTTAAATGAAATTCAGAACTATTTTGGTGCAAAGTTCCAAAATAGTTTTTCTGCGAATTTCCAAAATAGTATATTAATAAAATCTTTTGCACAAGTCGAAAACTATTCAGGCAATAGTTGTTTAGTCTACATTAAATGCTTCCTTATAGTCTATTTAGTAGTTCTTTGTACTCTTTTCTATGGTATTTGACCTGTTACCATCCTTGACAGGTTTGTCGAAAGACGCCCCAGCCAAGGACTACTCTCTAAGCTCATCGAAATCGGAGCAGACCTTCAATGCCTTCCTATCCATTTCCATCCTGGCCTCCGTTTTCGGCAATGGCATCCTGCCTGAAATCCAGGTATTCTACGTTCGCTTTCTGAGCTACATATTGGTCAATTCTTGTCAGAAATCCCCTTCCATGTCTTCGTAAAGATTCAGCCCGGAGTTGTGCTATTGTACTCTGGAAACAAGTCTGTGAAAGGCCATGACGCCTGGCACACCGGGCCATTTGAAGTATCATGATGGTCTGGGCTCCCTATCGTGCCTGCATAGACAGGCCAAGTTTTGAGCCTTAGAATCGCATTACTGCCCATTCTACAAAATTAACATTGGGATTATTTTTGAACTCTGGTTCGCAGGCCACGTTGGCGCCACCGGCCGCCGGGAAGATGATGAAGGCTTTGGTGCTGTGCTACTCCGTCATAGGCTTCACCTTCTACGTCGCGTCGATCAGCGGGTACTGGGCGTTCGGCAGCCAGGTCCAGTCCAACGTCCTGAAGAGCCTCATGCCGGACTCCGGCCCGTCCCTCGCGCCGACCTGGCTGCTTGGCACTGCCGTCCTCTTCGTCCTCCTCCAGCTCCTCGCCATCGGGCTCGTCTACTCGCAGGTGGCGTACGAGATCATGGAGAAGAACTCGGCGGACGTGACGCGGGGCAAGTTCTCGCGGCGGAACCTGGTGCCGCGGCTCCTGCTGCGGACGCTCTACCTGGCCTTCTGTGCGTTCATGGCCGCCATGCTGCCCTTCTTTGGCGACATTGTTGGCGTGGTTGGCGCCGTTGGGTTCATCCCGCTGGACTTCGTTCTCCCCGTCATCATGTACAACATCGCGCTCGCGCCGCCGAGGAGATCCCCCATGTACATCGCCAACACGGCTATCATGGTCCTCTTCGTAGGCGTCGGGGCCATTGGCGCCTTCGCGTCTATACGGAAGCTCGTGCTAGACGCCGGCCAGTTCAAGCTCTTCAGCAACAACGTCGTCGACTGAAGCACTGTAGAATAAGTTTGTTAGGCGCCTAATTGAGGTATAGCGAAGTAATTAATCAGGCTACGTTTCCTTACTCCGTAGAGCTAGTTGTAAACAGTTCACAAGTACGTACGCGTCCATCGATTGAGTGTACACTAGGTACAGTATAATGTACGGGTCATGTAAATGGAATGTGTTACGAGAAATGCAATATACAGGTAGTGTCAGAGCATTGGCCGAAAAAAAATATTGACACGATCGATGCTATGGAGCGATGATCTATTTTGACGGATCAGACCACCTGCCCCGGTGAAATGTCAAAAAAAACTACCTCTCAGTGCGAATGGAAAAAGTACATTCCATCTACTGGTGCATCTACTGGGATAATTATTATTTGGAAGAGCTCCATTAATTATGCACTGTGAACCCTTTGCCTTGTATGTTCACTTCACCTCAACTACCTGTTCCTAGTCCCAGACACTTGTTAATATTTGCTGGTGAATTGAGAAATGATTTTATCAAGTGGATGTTTGATTTAAACAGTCCACCAGATGAGGACTAGCTACTGGTAGGAGATTTTAACTTCATCAGGCCATCTGCTAATAGAAATAAACATCAGAGAACAAAACCTTACTGAATTGCCACTTAAGGAGAGAAAGTTTACCCGAAGCAATATGCAAGAAAATCCTTTGTTAGAACAATTACACTGGTTTACCTCTCTCAGTTGGACCACTGCTTACCCATCAACTGAAGTTTATCCATAAGGAAACCCAACTTCTGATCATACTCCCTGTGTGATCTCTATATAAACCAATATTCCTCGCAGTAAAATATTTCATTTTTAGAACTTCTGGATAGCTCACCCAGGATTTATGCAAACTGTTGCAGATAGTTGGAACATGCACACTCATAAAAACAATTCTGCTGCTAATCTAAAGGCGGACGCTACGCGTCGGTCGCCGGATGGGACGGCCGAAAATCGGTCGTTCTCCGCGCCGTACGATCATGATCCGACGTCCGAAATTTACCGCAGTGCGAGATTTGCATTTTGCCCCCTGTTTTTCTGAAACTTAACCCGCGGTCCTTATACTAAGTATTACAACAAAATATCTCACTTCGCTTACAAAAAAAATGTACTATTACAACAAAAAATTACAAAAAATATAAACAAAATAGTATTATAAAAAAAATGGTTAAACAACAATTGTTTTGCTATAGGTTGGTTTACAACAAAAATTGACAACAATTACAATAAAAAATCAAAAGCTATAACAACAAAAAAACATGTGTTCGTGGCTGTGAACATTTGATTGAAAATAACACATTTTATATATCTATCAAATTACAACAAAAATCACCAGCTATTTTTACCAAAAAATATTAGCGATTACAACAAAATAATTTATAGCAAAACGTCCAGGTGAACATTACAACATCTCTGACATGCTTTCTCTATAACTTTTATATGCATTTGTTACAAAACTAACGAACATATACAACATCTCTACGAAAAAAAGTGTCCATGACTAAAACAATTATACCAAAAATCACAAATAATTACAACAAAAAAGTCATCCGTTTACAACGTATCAAGAAACACACATTTTCGTAACATATCACTTAGAAAAATCTTACAAAATATGTCGTGTGAGTTTACAACAAATTTTTTATCTAATTGTTACAAATCTGGAAACAATACTGTACATTTCTTAAAAAGAAAGCAACACTCCAGTTTGGGCCGAAAACCAGGCCCATAAAGGGCCGCGCGGAGCGAGGGACGACGACCGATCGCTGGCGAGCGATCGGTCGCCGGATCTGAAGCGTTTTCCTAATCTAAATACAAAATTCAAGAGACTAAGATATGATCTCAAATTCTGGAGCAAGTCAATATCAAAACTGAAGATATTTATTGAAAACACCAACAAAGCTATTTCACATTTGGATTCTATTGAGGATTCTAGAGGGCTAACTATTCCAGAGACAAATTTTCGGAATATTCTTCAAAAAACACCTGGCGCTTGAATTATCAACAACAATACTGGAAGAAGAGATGCACTATCAGATGAACAAAATTTGGGGATGAAAATTCCAAGTTGTTCCATAATATGGCCACTGAGAGACACGGAAGGAATAATATCTCTTCACTCACATCTGATGATGGTGCTTTTGTTACTGAGCACCCAGACGAGGAAAATCTAATTTTTCAAACCTATGAAAATAGGATGGGCACTACTTCACAACCTCCCATGCTATTTGATCTTGCCTTTCTCATTCAACCAACTGATGGTCTGGAAGATTTATCTGTGCCTTTCACTTCTCAAGAGATTGATGAGGTTATTAAGAGTATGCCTGCTGACAAAGCACCAGGACCTGATGGGTTTAATGTGTTAGGGTAATAAACTTGTTGTATTACCAGGGAGCCAAAGGCCACAATATACAGTACAGGTACAGGTGCAAATATGCAGGAATCCCCCTAACATATGGGGAAACTACAATATACAATATATACATCTAACACCCCTCCTCAAACTCATGGTGGATCCACAATACTGAGTTTGGAGAGTAAGAAGTCATGCTGCGCTCGGGTTTGTGCCTTTGTAAAGAACTCCGCCAACTGCAAATCTGAAGGCACATAATGAAGCGCAACAACCTGAGCCTGCACCTGAGCACGTGTATAAAAAGCATCAACACCAATATGTTTGGTAAGCTCATGCTTAACCGGATCACGTGCAATACTGATAGCACCTGTACTGTCAGACAAAAGTGGAGTGGGTGTCGTAACAGAGACCCCAAAATCTGCAAGCAACCACCGCAACCAGGTCACCTCAACAATCAACAAAGCCATAGCCCGCAGCTCAGCCTCAACACTCGAACGGGAAACCGCTACCTGTTTCTTCGTCTTCCAAGCAACAAGCGAACCACCAAGAAACACACAGTAAGCAGAAAGTGAACGACGATCCGTAGGATCACTCGCCCACGTAGCATCCGAGTAGCACTAGAGCTGGAGAGAGCTGGAATTAGGAAAGAAAAGACGACGAGTGATCGTGCCACGAAGATAACGAAGAACACGGAGGAGATGACTATAGTGAACGGTGGTAGGAGCTGAGACAAACTGACTCAGAATATGAACAGGATAAGAGATATCAGGACGAGTGAGAGCAAGATAAACAAGACTCCCAACAAGATGGCGATAACATGTCGGATCAGGAAGAGGATCACCATCAGTAGGACGAAGCTTAACATTAAGCTCCATAGGAGTCTCAACAGTGCGCTCATCCCCAAGAGCAGCACGAGCAAGAAGATCCTGAATATACTTTTCCTGAGAGATAGAAAAGCCATCGAAGTGGAGGAGACCTCAATCCCAAGAAAGTAGCGAAGAGGACCAAGATCAGTTATAAGAAACTGATCACGAAGACGAGCCTTGACAAAGGCAATATACTCAGGATCATCACCAGTAATGATCATATCATCAACATAGAGAAGGAGAAGAGTTCGTCCACAAGGAGAAGTGTGAACAAATAGCGCTGGATCATGAAAACTAGGAGAGAAACCAGCAGCAGTCACCACAGAGGCAAAGCGCTCAAACCATGCACGAGGGGCCTGTTTCAGGCCATAAAGAGAACGCCGAAGACGACAAACCATCCCATCGGGAACAGAATACCCAGGAGGAGGCTGCATGTAAACCTCCTCACTCAACTCGCCATTAAGAAAAGCGTTCTGAACGTCAAGCTGGGACACAGACCAGCGTCGAACATAAGCGACAACAAGAAGAGTACGCACAGTGGTCATATGAGCTAGAGGGGAAAAAGTCTCATCATAGTCACGGCCGTGCTCCTGCTGAAAGCCACGGGCCACAAGACGCGCCTTATAGCGCTCAAGAGATCCATCAGAGTGGGTCTTAATTTTATAGACCCACTTACACGTGATAGGACGAACACCAGGAGGGGGAGAAACAAGATCCCAGGTGCCAGTGCGCTCAAGCGCATCAATCTCCTCAGCCATGGCAAGCTGCCATTTAGGATGACGCTCGGCACCCCGATAAGAAGTCGGCTCGGAGGCAACAGAGAGACCATACTGACTAGGAGAGTAACGGTCTGGAGCACGACGCTGATGAACAGGCCGTGAAGAGGGAAGCTCATTAGCAGAAGACGAATCGTCGAAAGATGAGGAAGAAGGAACAGCAGAGGAAGGGTCTGAAGCCGGAGAACGAGGAGAACTAGGGGAACTAGGCGGAGGAGAGGATGGCGCCGAGGTCGAAGGGGGCGCACCAGACCTAAGAGGTCGAGGAGAAGGCACAGTGAGAGGTGCATCAGGAAATAGAAGAAAAGATTTATCATCCACCGGGTAAGTACCAGAGGTGGGGCGAGGATAGAAGGGACGCGTCTCATCAAACGTGACATCACGAGAGATACGCATCCGACAACCAACGGGGTCCCAACAGCGATAGCCCTTATGCTCATCACTGTAACCGAGAAAGACACACTCAATAGACTGAGCGATCAGTTTGGTGCATTCACGAGGAGGTATGAGGACATAGCAAACGCAACCAAATAAACGAAGAGTCAAGTAGTCTGGAGAACTACCAGAGAGACGCTCGAGAGGAATGCCACCTTGAAGGGCAGCAGAAGGCTGAATGTTAATGAGGTATGTCGACGTAGCGACAGCCTCAGCCCAGAAATGCGGCGGAAGAGAGGAAGCAATCATCATAGCACGAGTAGTCTCAAGAATATGACGATGCTTACGCTCGGCGACACCATTTTGAGCATGCGCGCCGGGACACGAGAACTGAGCGAGGGTGCCCTGCTTAGCAAAGACACCACGCAGGTGGTGGGAGATGTACTCACCTGCAGAATCATCACGAAACACATGAATAGGCGTGGAATACTGAGTACGAACCACGACCGCAAAGCGCTGATAAATAGAGAGTACCTCCCTGCGAGAGCGCATAAAAAACAACCAGGTGTACCGAGAAATCATCAATGAACAAAATATAGTATCGATGGCCCCCTTTTGAAGCAAAGGGAGCCAGACTCCAAACATCTGAATGAACTAAATCAAAAGGTCGCTGAGATACAGACACACTAGTAGGATAGGGAAGCTGAATCTGTTTAGCTAACCTACAACCATGACAATTTAAAGACGCATCTCCTGAGACAGACCCCAGAAGACCACGAAGGACTAATGACGATAAACGGGAGCCACAAAGGTGACCCAGCCGATGATGCCACTGCTGAAAAGAGCCAGTGATGGAAGCAGCAACCATAGGAGAACTGGCAGAGGAAGTGTCAGCGGATGGAACGCGAAGCCAGTCTAATTCCCATAGCCCCGGAGACTCAAGGCTGCGAGGGCCAGCTCCAACCAGGGGTTGTGTACGGCGGTCCTGAACAACACAAGAATCAGCGTCAAGAATGACACGACAACTAGAATCAGTAAGCTCGCTAGCAGAGAAAAGGTTCATCTTAAGACTAGGAACATGAGAAACGTCAGGAACAGAGAAAGAGGGAGTAGAGAGGGTGCCACGACTGGAAACAGGAAGAGAAGTACCATCAGCCGTGATAACACAGACAGGAGAAATAAGAGAGCGAAGAGCAGAAAGAATAGAAGACGCAGAAAGACCACGGATAATGTCCTGATCAGACAGTGCAACTGCAGAAGATCCTGAAGAGCCAGCCTGCTTACGAGCATGGTACTGCTGTCGTAAGCTGGGATCCCTCCTCCAGCAGCTAGAGATATCGTGGCCAGGCTTGCCACAGTAGGAGCAGGGAGGACGAGAAGGTGCTGTCATACCACGAGGCTGCTAAGGCTGACTGCGGCCCCGGACCGGAGGAGTAGAGAGTATCGGCGGTGCCGGAGACCGCAACGAAGCCGACGGCACAGGAGGACCACGAGCAGACAGCACAGGAGGACCACGAGCAGCAAGTACAGAGGGAACCTCAAGAAGACCAGCACCACGAAGACGAGTCTCCTCAGCACGAAGCTCAGACAGTACCTCGGAGAGCGGAACATGACCACGAGCAAATAGCTGGGCACGACGAGGCTCAAACTCCTCGCGGAGCCACGACAAGAACTCAAATACGCGCTGAAACTCCAGATCTGCATGCACAGTCAGACAGCAGGGACATGTGGCACACACAACTGTACGAAGAGAATCAAGCTGACGCCAGATAGCAGCACTCTGAGTGTAGAACTCATCAATAGTGGAATCACCCTGCTGAAGAGCATGCTCCTGGCGAACCACAGACAGGTAAAGAGCATCCCCAGACGGCTGATAGCGCTGACGAAGAAAATTCCACTAAGCAGCAACAGTGGGAAGACCCATGAACTCAGCAGCATACTGAGGCAGAACACTGGAAGTGAGAACAACAGCAGCACGAGCATCCTCATCTATCCACTGAGTGTAGTCAGTCAGATCAAGCCGGTACGTCGCAACAGCAGTAGAATACTCCTGGACCTTCCAGTCATACTCATCCAGAGCAGTGTCATCAGCACTCTTGGCTGCATCCTTGACCTCCTGAGTAGCACCAGGGGCAAGGGCAACAGGCGTCGGTGGAATAGGCGCCGTAGGAGCAGTGGGGCGCGGTGGATAGAGGACCTCGCCAGAAAGCACACCCCAAAGACGAAGACCGCGCATGTGGACGCGCATGAAGGCAGCGAAATCAGGATAATTTGCGCCATCAAAAATCACCGGGCAGCGATGAATCGCAAGATAGCCCGCCGAGGAAGACATTTTTTTCAGAGATGAGATCAAATCCCGATCAAATCAGAGCACGCAGACGCGGGCGGCCGAACGAGCCTAGCGGGCGGGCGGCGGCGTCGTCTGAGTGGAGCGCGGGACGGGGCGACGGCCGGGCGCGGGTGGCCACGGGCGGACGGCCGGACGACCTGGCGGGCGGAGCGGCTAGGAGGAGGAGCGGCGGCAACGGGTGGCGGCCGGAAGGAGGCGGCGGCCGGGTGGAGGGCGGGGCGCGGGTGGCGATCGGACGGGGGCGGCGGCCAGGAGGAGACGGGGGGGGGGGGGGGACGGAGTAGCCAGCCGGGCGGAGACGTTCAGGCGGAGATGATCGGCGGTGGCCGGGGCTACGAGGGAGAGGCGGCGGCGGCCGGGCGCGGCGGCAGGAAGCCGGGGCGGGTGGCGGCGACTGCGAGGAGAGGATCTAACGTAGCTCTGATACCATGTTAGGGTAATAGACTTGTTGTATTACCAGGGGGCAAAGGCCACAATATATAGTACAGGTACATGTGCAAATATGCAGGAAGCCCCCTAACATATGGGGAAACTACAATATACAATATATACATCTAACATAATGGTCTGGCACATTATTAAAGAAAACATTTACAAGCTCTGTTTTGATTTTTATGATGGGAATCTTAATCTTGAAAGCATTAATATTGGACATATCACCTTGACACCTAAAGTCCAAACTCTTGTGGGAATTAATGATTTTCGTCCCATAACTCTTCTTAAATGTGTCCTCAAGATCCTGACAAAGCTGCTAGCCAATATATTACAAAAAGTGGTCCTCAAAATTGTGCATAAAAACTAATGTGGATTTCTTAAAGGAAGAAATATGCAAGACTGTATTGCCTGGGCATTTGAGTTTCTATATCAGTGTGAAGCTTCCAAAAAAGAACTCATACTGCTGAAGCTGTAATTTGCTAAAGCTTTTGATTGAATTGATCACTCTGCTATGCTCAAGATTATGTCACACATGGGTTTTGATAATAAATGGATGAAATGGACTGAACAGATTTTTTTCCTCTCGAAAATCAGCTGTCCTATTTAATGGTGTTCCTGGTCGACAGTTTCAATGTAAAAGAGGAGTCAGGCAAGGGGATCCCCTCTCCCCCCTCTTATTTGTCTTAATAGCTTATCTGCTCCAGTCTGCAATTAATAAGGCCTACAGTAATGGATGGCTTACTGCTCCCTTCTCCCCTGACTTTGGAATGGACTACCCTGTGGTACAATATGCAGATGATACATTGATAATTATGCTAGCTAATACTGCTCAAGTTCAGATTATGAAAGGCATTCTTGAGGAATATGCACAATCAACAGGTTTGAAAATAAACTACCACAAGTCATCCATGATTCCTATCAACCTTGATTCCACTACAACTGCCAACATTGTTGCCTTGATTGGATGTTAGTTGGCTTCAATGCCATTCACTTACATTGGGTTACCTGGTGGAACAACAAAACCAACTTTACAAGAACTCATGCCTCTTGTTGATAGAATTGAGACGAAAGTATCTGTTTCTTTCATGCTCATGTCCTACAGTGGAAGGGTGACTCTGATCAACTCTCTGCTCACCTCTATTGCCAATTTCTCCATGTGCTCACTCCAGTTGAATCCAAAAAAATTAGAGCTGGTAGAAAAAATCAGAAGACATTGTCTATGGATGAAGAGGGGTGAAAATGGTGAAGAGAAATGTAACCCTCTAGCTACTTGAGACATGGTGTGTTAGCCAAAGAAGAAAGGAGGCCTTGGGGTCCTTAATCTCAAAATCCAGAACCAAGGGGTACTGTTGAAATACCTTCAAAAAATCTATAATAGAGAAGACACTCCATGGGTAAATTTGGTTTGGAATTACTACTATACTGGTAAAATCCCACATGCTGCTGGAAAATTTGGATCATTATGGTGGAAAGATATCTGTAAGCTAATGCCTATTTTCATAGGAATTGCTTCTAGTAAAATTAATATGGATCAAAAACCCTTTTTTGGAAAGACTCTTGGCTATCAACCATTACCAGTGATTCATACCCCAGAGCATTCTCTTTTGCCATTGATGAAGACATTTCTGTACAAGGGTTCATTTCCTCATCTAGTTTGACTGATCTATTTCATTAGCCAATTTCACCTGAAGCAATGAATGAACTCAGAGAACTACAAAGGAACACAACTAATATTACCTTCACACATCACCAAGACACTTGAAATTATGCATGGGGAACCGGTAAATACACAGCTAGCCAGTTTTACAAATTCTGCTTCACAGACATTGTACCCCATATTACCTATAACTGGTTATGGAAATGCAAACGTATACCCAAGATGAAATTCTTTGGTTGGCTTGTGTTACTGATAGACAAAACACCAGAAACATGCTCAGACGAAGGCACTATTTCTTGAATTCAGGTTATAATTGCTTGATGTGTGCTAATCCTCCAGAGGAAACAATTGAACACATGTTGTTTCACTGCCCTTTTAGTACTCTGTTGGGAAAAGGTTCGCATGAATCGGCACACTAATACTGATAGGAAAACAATCATCCAGAGAGGAAAAGATCACTGGCACAAACCAATGTTTATGGAAATCTTTCTTGTGGCTGCATGGAATATTTGGAAGGAGAGAAATAATCTTCTCTTTAAAGGAATAGCCCTCAATATAGACTCTTGGACACAAAGGGTCAAAGCAGATCTTCTACTGTTGGTTCATGGGACCAAACAGGACCTCCACAGCTTCATCTCTAATTTTGTAGATAACTCATAGAAATTATGTACGAAACATGTAACCCCTTCTTCTTTTATATTCTTCCACTTGGAATACACCGCGTAAAGGGTTCTGATTCATTAATACTAAGGAAGCCTTTCCTAATGTCAAAGCTTTCAAAAAATGGCAAAAGTACCATGGCAGCATGCTGGCTAACTGGCTAAGCGACACGTGGAGGATGCCGCCACTGGATGTGGTGGACCACATGCCGCCGTCGATGGTGGCGGCATGTTGGGAAGATTTGTGCGCCATTAACGACGACGCCCGGTGGTGGGCCCTATCGCCGTGGGGCGCGGTGGCACGCTGGCGTGGCACATGCCACCACCGGCTGTGGCGGCAGGTCTCCTGCTGGCCGACAGCAGCGCGGCAGGCCTGCGCGTGAATGTGATGATTCCCATGCTTTTGGCGCGTGAATGGAGTGTATGGAGCGATTTTGATGCTGTATGGGTCTAACAAGCCTGATTCGCAGGCATTTGGCATGAACTGCTATCAATATTGATACAGTGTGATTCTCAGACTTGAAACGACGTCCGCCGCTAATACAGGAACAAGACCACCGAAAGAGCTTCTCACTCCGCATGATTTAAAGATAGCAGCTGCTCACTCCTCACAGCTCATTGTTCTCAGACGAGCGCTGCTACTCTCTCTTCTCGCGTGAGCTGACTAGAAGTAGAAGAGAACCAAGGTTGAGTGCATGAAAGTGATCATTGATATAGTTGTGCTTGCTGATGGTTGAGTGCATGCATGTTTTTTTATTCGTACATCAAGGTGAGATCTTTTAGATCACTCTATTCGTATATGGATGCTTTTTTCGCTTGCTATTTTTTGTGTAGTGTAGTGTATCTAACTCTGTAATTAGGCAAGTAACATTATGTTAGCATGTAGAGTGAAGTGAGAATTTTAACATCTGAGCAGCAGGTCGTAGTGTAGTGTAGTATTATTGCATGTATGAGTGAAATTTTAACATATGCGCAAATGGTCAAATTTATTGAAGAAATAACTGCGTGCCTTAGGTGGATTTTATTAAGTGATCACCTTGTATGTTAGGTGGATTTTTTTTAATAAATTCATTTTTTAATGTATATTTTAGGTGGATTCGAGCATACACCTGCTCTCAGACTGTTGGTATAGAAGTGCAGAGTTTGTGTTGTTGCTGATTGGTATTATTACTTGAAATATTCCGGTGCCTAAATAGTTTTTGGAAGAACATCTATCTGCAAATTAAGGTATATATATGTGTGTTTCAATATGTGGTCTTATAATATTTTTCAAGTATTATTTAAGAATTCTTGTGTCGTTTTTTGTAAAAAAAAGGAGTAATTATTTTTTTAAAGTCTTAATGGCATGTTAAAATATCCGCTGTAATGAAATTATTAAAACATAAATACGATTTAAGGTAGGATGTTACTAATATTATTTTAAAAATCCGATTGTGCGGTAGGTACGATGGAAAATTTGTTAGTGTTCTATGGGGACGTCGTACGTGACCAATTTGGTGGGGTGGATTTCTCGAACTGCGACTTGATGGAAGTTCGAGTGATAGACATGGTCAGTAGAGCATTTGAAGATGTAAAAAATGCATCCAAGCCCCATTTGGTCAGGAGTTGCGTGGCAAGAGGATGACGGTTGAGGCCCTTATCTGGATAGAAGGAAATGATAGGACAGGACCTTCCCGTTGGGGTTTGCAGGAGGTAAAAAATGGTGCAAATTGGCATACGTATATGAGGTTTGCAAGCACACCTGGTGCTTCTATGTACGGATGGATGATGGTGTATGTGCAGTTTATTTCAGCTAGTGATGATGCCGGATTCAGTAGGAGCGATGCAGAGGAGCAGATGTCCATCAACGCAGGCCCTAGCACCGGCCCGTCGGAGCAGCTTGCCATCACCGCAGCTCCTAGCATCAGCCTATCGGAGCATATGGCTAGCCACCATAATGCTGACCTAGGATATTGGTTCGTGGTCCTCTACATCAGCGAACACGTGGAAGGATTGCCTAAGGTGTTGGACGATGACCGAATCCTCCTCGAACAAAGAAGGTGTTGGTCCTTCCCAGAGGGCGGTTCCAGGTCCCAAGGGACCTGACTTCTTACAGACCATGACCATAAGCAATGAATTTCGCTCTGTTCCAGACCTAGGAGAGGCAAGTCTGCTAGTTGGGCAAAGTTTCCTGACAAGGACTCCGCTGACCAGGTAATAAAGAGATATGCATTGGGCATATCTCGGGAGCACAGAGTGAAGCAGTCTGGACGAAGTTAGCTAAAAGTGATATGTGTCAAATTGAATGAGGGGTGCAGGGGGAGAGTGATCGTTTGAAAGAGCTTTGGGGTATGTCAGCCCTGACATATCTCAAAAATAGAACCACATAGCTGCGAGCAGGTTGGGGATCTGGAAAAGCACCGCAACGTCACCTCAAAATATGTGTCACATATCATGCAAGTGATGATGGAAAAATACATCAACGTTAGTGTGAAGATGATGTAAAAAACTGCAGAAGATTAGATTGGCTTCAAGGTCAGCTACGGAAAGGCAAGGCGTGCCAAGGAGGACATTTACCATAGGTTGTATGGCACATATGAGCAAGCATATATGAGCTAGCCCCTAGAGTGCTCCATTAGATATCGTCAACTAACCCGGGGACTCAAGTATTCAGGAGACAATATCAACACCCCAGGGAGGAAAATGAAGAAATACTTGACCGTTTATTATGGGCATTCCCCCATGCTATACACGCATTCCAACACTGTCATCCGGTGTTGTCAATAGATGGTACCTTTCTCACTAGAAAGTACAAGGGCACACTCCTGTTAGCGATCGCAGCAGATGCAAACAATCAACTCCTTCCTATTGCATATGCATTGGTCGAGAGCGAGAACAAAGATAGCTCGTTCTAGTTCCTATGCTTCTTGAAGATTGCAGTCGTCGGAAATCGCTCCGATGTTTGTATCATCTCTGATCACAACAAGGGGCTATTGAGTGTGCTCGAAATTATGAAGGTGTCAGAAGATCCTGAATGGGGGTGGCCCGATCTAGAGACAAGGTGGTGCATGCAGCATTCGGCAGCCAATTTTTACTCAAAGTTCAAGAACAAGGATTGGTTCAAGCTGTTCAAGAGAATGTGCATGCAGAAGACAACAACGAAGATGAATGCAATTTGAAATGGAATCAATGCAGAAATTGAGTGTGCTGCATTGCCGCAGATAGAAGATCGAAGGGGTCGTACCATGACAGTAAATTTGTCTACGTGGATTGCCGGTTGCCCCGATTTTAGCAAGTGGGCGCTTTCTCACAACTCTGGGTATTGGTATAGCAAAATGACCACCAACATGTCAGAGGTGTCAATGGAGTGTTGAAAGGTGTGCGCGCCCTCCCTATCACGACGCTAATTATTGAAACTTGGAACCGGACTTTGACGTACTTTGCAGACAGAGTCCAGATTGCCAACGCTCGGGACGCAGTGAACAAGCCATGGTCTGAAAATATGCAGTGACATCTGGACGAGAAAGCAACAAATCACAAAGTTATGGTTTCCGTCAAATTGACGCACTTAGGAATAAGTGGGAAATACATGTACGCGCCAAGTTTTTGAAAGGCCACCATAGAGGCTCAAGAAAGCAGGTTGTCACCCTCGGACCAACAAGACAAAACTTTTGGGGTACCCGTGTAGTCATGTTCTCAAGGCTGCTTCAGCACAGAACATCAGCGTGGAGACCTACATATCTCCGTACTTCAACACATACAACCTACTACACACATGGAACGGTGAGTTATGGACATGGGGCATTGACCAACACTATAGGGATGTATGGCTAGATAAAGCCACCATATGGGTTATGGACCCGACGTTGAAGAGGACCACGAAGGGTCAATGCCAATTGATACGTTGCAAACGTATCTATAATTTTTGATGCTCCGTGTTTGTTTTACACCAATTTATATATGTTTTGCTTACACTTCGTTGCACTTTTATACATTTTCCGGCATTAACCTATTGCTAGGATGCCACAGTGCCAGTTCCCTGTTTTCTGTTATTTTGTATTTCAGAAAAGTTGTACAGGAAATATTTTTAGAATCGGACGAAACAAAAGCCAAAGTCAATATTTTATCGTAACGAAGACGGAGTCCATAGGGGGACGAAGAGGCGCCACAGGGCGGCCAGACCACCCCATGGCACGGGCCCAGGCCTGGTCGCGCCATGGCATGGTGTGGGCCCCTAGCCTCCACCGACCTCGCCCTTCCGCCTATTTATTCACAATCTCGGGAAAAACCTAAACACTCGAGCCTCCATCCACGAAAATTTCCATCGCGGCCGCTATCGCAGACCCTAGCTCGGGAGGGTTCTGAAGCTCTTCCCGGCACCCTGCCGGAGAGGGAGATCATCACCGGAGGCCTGTATATCGCCATGCCCGCCTCCGAAGTAATGCGTGAGTAGTTCATCCCTGGACTACGGGTCCATAGCAGTAGCTAGATGGTTGTATTCTCCAATTTGTGCCTCATGTTTAGATCTTGTATCATGATCAAGATCATCTTTATGTAATGCTACATGTTGTGTTTGTTGGGATCCGATGAATATTAAATACTATGTTGAGATCGATTATATACTTGTCATATGTTATTTTCATCTTGCATGCTCTCCGTTGCTAGTAGATACTCTGGCCAAGTAAATGCTTGTGATTCCAAGAGGGAGTATTTATGCTCGATACTAGGTTGATGCCTCTAGTTTTCTGGAAGAGTGACAATAACTTCTAAGATTGAAGATGTGTTGTTGCTACTATGGAGAAAATAATAATGTTTTATCTAAGGGTATTCTATTGTTTACTTTACACACATTGCTTAATGCGATAATCTGCTGCTTGCAACTTAATACTGGAAGGGGTTCGGACGATAACCGGAAGGTGGATTATTAGTCATAGATGCAGTTGGACTACGGTCTATGTATAATGTTGTAATGCCCAAACGAATATCATAGTAATCATCTTGTCATGTATGATCTTTATTCTGTCAATTGCCCAGCTGTAATTTGTTCACCCAACATGCTATTTATCTTTATGGAGAGACACTTCTAGTGAACTGTGGACCCTGGTCCTTTCTTTTACACTGATACAATCATCATGTTCTGTTTACTTACTGCAAGCACTGTTCTCTTTAATTCCACTGCAAACAAACATCTCTTTCCACGCTATACATTTAATCCTTTGTTTTCAGCAAAACCGATGAGATTGACAACCTCACTGTAAGTTGGGGCAAAGTATTTGGGTTGTGTTGTGTGCAGGTTCCACGTTGTTGCTGACGCCGGTAGTGCACCTGCGACAAGTCAGCTAGCAACACCTTCAGAAGTCACGCCTTTCTCCTACTGATCGATTAAACCTTGGTTTCTTACTGAGGAACTGTGCTCATCATACCTTCCTCTTGGGGTTCCCAACGGTGTGCAGTCTGCGCTCATCACCAATCTCGCCGTCATAGAAATCACATGGACCATAGTTAGTTGGGAGAACCACACCGTTGTCGCGTTTGCATATGTCCCGGTCATGCACGAAGGGAATGCCCTTACCGTAGCAACAACAACCCAGCTTGATGTAATTTGTGAATATGATGTAATAAATTTATAATTATTTCTATTCGTGATGTGTTGTAATAAATTTATAATTATTGCTATTCATGATGTGTTGTAAGAAATTTATAATTATTTATAATCATGATGTGTTGTAATAAATTTATAATTATTTCTATTCATGATGTGTTATAACATATTTATAATTATTATGTGTGTACATGTGATGACGTCGCAGTTGCCAAACCTTTTAGAGGCGTCGTTTGATGTCGGTCACCGTTGTCACAATGGTTAGACCCGAACACCCACTTCGACCCCCCTCATAGACCTTCAGGCTACACGGCATTAGGTTCCATGTTCACGACAGTTATATGGATCACTTGCGCGCTCACGGACTTCTGGCATATTCCAAGCTTACATCAAGCACAGAGAAGTTTCTGTTGGACCCGTCTCTTATGTCAGCCCTTGTTGATTGCTGGAGACCTTAGACCCACACCTTTCAGTTACGTTGTGGGGAGTTGACACCTACGCTAAAAGATGTGTCCATGCTTACTGCTCTTCCTATCATTGGTAAACAATTGGTCCCCAAAGCAGAAAAGCGAGGGAATCCTTTGGAACAAGAGGCGTGTGAATCAGTACTAGGGTTAGGGTTTAGGCCTGTCGCAGCTGCTGACACATGCCGCCATAGCCGGTGGTGGCACCCGGCCACATCATCTTGCCGCCACAGGTGAGGGCGGCAGGGCCCACCACTCAATGGCGCCGTTAACGGAAGCTCCAGCTGCCCAACGTGCCGCCACTCCTCACGGCGGCAAGGCATGCCGCCACCGGCTACGGCGGCATGCTCCACGTGTCACTTGGCGAGTGTGCCGCCACAATAGTTTTGACATTTGCACTGAGAGGTGGTCTTTTTTGGCATTTCACTGGGCAGGTGGTCTCATCTGTCAAAATTTCGCGCCGATCCTGAAAAATAGGACGTAGAGTGGTGATAACTTAGGGCACGTAGTCCCTCCGATCATAACTACTTCACGCCCTATTTTTAGCTAATAAAGTCAAACTTTGTAAATCTTAACTAAATATTTATGAAAAAATATCAACATATATGACATAAGTCTATTATATTAGAATTGACATTAAGTATACTCCCATATTATATCTATGTGGTATGATAAATATTGATATTTTCTTTTATTCTTGTCAAACTTTGCAAAGTATGAATTTGACTTAACTTAAAACACAAACTAAATAAAAATGGAGGAAGTACAAATATTTATATCTTAGTGATGTCACGTAGGATAATTGATGATGTTGAGGGGAGATAAATAGAAAAAAGAGGTTTATCTTCTCTTAGCTAAGAAATGATCTCTTAGCAACAATTTCTCTCACCACATTTAAGGTTGTCTCGTTACTAGAGATAAGAGTACAAACTAACTAATTGCACATTATGTTTTATTTTTATATCTAAATTACGTGGTGTGTTGAAAGTAAGACGGTCTTATTAACCATTGATCATGCTCTAAGTCATGTGTATAAGATAAGAGGCTGCCGAGAACACTCCACGCTAGCACCCCAATTGTTTCGGAAATAGAGGCACCAGAGCTTGACGTGACGCGTAGCCGTTGTCAAGACCGGGACGGTCAACGGTTTTTGCCCGGATTGCAAATGAGGGGGTGACTACATTGACACCGGCAGACATTGCCTCCGCAGGCACCAGAGCATTGAGCTTTCACCTGGAAAAACCTTTGCATCACACATCCAAGTACCCTCGATCGCCTACTGTCACCAAGCCAGGTTTCTAGGATGCAATCTTGGAGCTTCCATTGTAGAAGAGATGCCCACACCTTCCTCCTCGCCACCCTCATCTCAAAAGAGAAAGACCATCACCACTGCCACGTCATTTGTAGGATAGCTAACCGCGTAGTCCACCTTCTAGGGTCGCCGCTCCAGCATCAAATATTTTGAACCCGAGAGAGAAGAAAATGCAACCGCGATGAGCCCAATGACGCAGGTGCCATGATGGTATGAGTCGCTGCGGTTCTGCACACATCCACCTAAGAGAGCATCGCCGGTCACCCAGCACCGCCCACCTTGTCGCCAGCACCGCACAGACGCCCCGAGCCACCACGCCAAGATGGCGTTGGGTTCCACTCAACCCGGCTAGAGTAGCAGCACCATGCACTCGGAGCCAAGGAGGACAGACAAGGAGGAGGTGCCTGACCGCACCTAGGCGCAAGGGGCAGAACAACCGGGGCCCACCAGACCTAGATCGGGCCCTTCGGGCCTAGACCAGAGTCAGCAAGCCTCTGTCGCCATGGCGCCATCTCCGGCCGCCCAGCACCGCCTGCCGCCAGCGTCATCGCCGTCATCCCTAGCGCTGCTGTCGTTGGCCACCCGGGAAACCACCTGGGCCGCGCTGCCTGCCAGTGGACTTGGTGGCCGCCCGAGAGCAGTCACCGCCTCCAGCACGGGGACGAAACCACACCACGAAGCCGCCACGCCGCTGCCGAGGAAGCCACGCTGCCGCTCCCCTCGTCAAGTGCGCCACCCTCACCGGCCCCGTCGGCCCGCACCAAGTTGTCCGCGTGAGGGGGAGAGGAGTCCCCACCGCCACCAGCGCCCAGGCTTTGCCCAACGACGCCCTCCGGTGGCAACGAGGAGACGGAGGATCTAGGGTTCCCTCCCGTCTCCCACGGGAGTGACGAGGGGGAACGAGCTCTCTCTTTCCCCTTTTCTGTGATTTTTCGAGTCTCCTTTCACAATTCTTTTGCCTCAAATATTTTTTCTCTTCTTCTCTTTTCTCTTTTCTCTTTTTTATTTTTTATTTTAAACCAAACTAATGATTGTGACATGTTAACAAGAATTCTTCTTTTACTAGTACTATCATTGTGGAAGACCCTAAAATCATCGGGAAGTACAAGCAAGATATTACTCATCTTAATTCATACATCTAACACAATAATCATAAAACCAAAAGTACTCTGAATATAATAATGGCTCAAAAATTCATTGGATATAAATCTTTCCTTCCTCCAACGGAGATAATTATGCAACTGATGCAAAAATTTAGAGTCTCCGATAGTGGAGAAAGGAAGATCAAGAGGGTCAAGAATGGAGGCCAAAAACATGCTTATGAACTTGGGGAAATAGATCCCTTAAATAGCCCTCACTCGGATTCTAACCGTTGGAAACATGCAACAGTTTTTTCGCTGCCCGGAATGGCTGGCCTGGCCTGGCAAGATGACTCTAGCCGTCCAAACTCGTTCGGACTACCTGGACTAGGTGTGGTGTAACACCCCAACTTTTGCAACCTTGATTAGTTGTCCTTATTTCAAAAATCAGGGGGAACAAAAACTTTTTCTATAGACTAATTAAGATGAATTGCCTTGATACGTCTCGTTAAGATGAATTGCTTTGATCTGTTGGTAGATGTATTGTCTTGTTTTGCTTGTTGAGTTTTGTCTTGAGTTACCTCAAAGAACAACACCTCTAGTGGTCAGCCAAACAACTCACCTAATAAAACACATGTGTGGCTTAGGAAGAATTGTTTTCCTTCTTACTACATCAAACCTCTCTCCCGATGACAACATGAGTGTGCCATCTTGATTTTTCTCTTTGTGGTACAAGATAGCTCAATCATCCTTAATTCAAAACTTGGGATCGTCTACCCCTAGCTACATCCCTCTCTTATACCCACTCATCCTTGTTGGTTTTGAGGCCATGTCGACCATCTGTGTTGACAGGCTTAAAATGTCCAGACTTTGGCAATTGATCTCTAAGCACTCACAACTATTATTGCTGACCTTAATGCATGGATCTCATCTATGCAACACCCTCTTCAACCTCCACGACTTGCACGTCTCAGTCAATCCTTGCAGCTCATATATTCAACTTAATCTTCTACACTATCTGCTATTTAAGCACTAGATCAATTCCTCCTATTTTACCTCTTGTTTTTAATCCAAGTTTAAATCTTCACAAAACCAAGAGTAGAATTGGTGGCTACATTATGTAGTAACCATCTACCCTTGAGAACACTTCTCCCTAAATTAAGTTTTCTTTCTCAAAAACCCTATTGTTTTTCCTTCTCAAGTTTTGATCACAAAACTACTTCTAGTTTTATTAAATCTTTTCAAAATATTTCTTCAAGGAAAACAAGGAACTGAAATGGGTTTTGTTTTTCATCCCATTTCTACCAAG
Source organism: Lolium rigidum (assembly GCF_022539505.1). NCBI lineage: Eukaryota > Viridiplantae > Streptophyta > Magnoliopsida > Poales > Poaceae > Lolium > Lolium rigidum. The sequence goes on from NC_061513.1 coordinate 125,887,440, forward strand.
TACTGATTTCTAAAAACATTATTTTCTATCTTGCTTTCTTTTCAGCAAAATGCTTGTTTATGATACCTATACCATTTCTTGTTTTCCCTCTTGCTTATTTTTACATTGGAGAAAAACTCTACTTTACTAGAGAAAGTAAGTAGAATATTTTGAACCCCTATATTCTAACTAGTTTTATCTCAACACTTTCAAACTTCATTCCACTTGAGTTCATTCCCAATTGTCCCTAGACAATTGAGGTGTTTCAAATACTTTTCAAACAAGTTCTATTTCAAATGACAACTCTTACACATCTTGTGTACATCTCTGATCCACCCCATTATGTTCCTTCATCCTCCAATTCTGGATCAAATGGATGATCATTTGATACTTTCAAACCACTCCCAATTGACCTCTCATTTGTAGAGCAACTTATATTTCATCATACCCATCTCAATCATCTATTCTTTTCCATCATGAATTGATGACTTATGTCAATATATTCATCCTTGTGAGTATATGATTACATCCTTCACTATCTCTCTTAACCTTGCTCTACCATTGCCTAAACAACTATCACCACCTCATCTATCTTGGCATGCTCATGCATTGTTGCATGTGGTCAATCTCAATCTTTTCAATTTTAAGATTCTAATGAAAACTTTAATTCTTCAACTATACCTTGAAAACTATCTGCATCCTAAGTTGGTCTCAACCAAAGTGGTGGAGATTATTCTCATGGCACATGGCACATGTCACCCTCATACTCCTTTCTATCCATATGTACCTACTCCTATTCTAGCCCTCATCAAAGTTTTCCATTGACATCCTCCACAACACCATGCCATAGCCTATGCACATGGACATGGAAGTCTCTCACACATTGTTCACTTGTTCTTGGCAAAATTGGAGCCGACCATTGTGATTGGCATGACAATTTCGGCCAGCCCTCCCTCCTCACTTTCTTCTCTTGCAAGCCTTGCCTCCCAACTACCCCAACAATTAAATGGGCAGCCACCCACCTTAGCCAATCAAAAAGGAGGCAGCCACCCATCCTCCCTCTATATAAGAGCTTGGCCGGCCACCTCCACTCCCCTTTGCCCATTTCTTTCACACTCCACTCCTTCCTCCACTCCCTCATACCTTCCTCCCCCTTCCTCCCCACGAGCTTCTGCTCCTCATAGCAACCATGGCCGGCCATGGCCATGGAAATCATCAAAGATGCAGCTCCCCTCCTCCCCCAAGCTCATCCTCACCATGAGAGCATCTTTCTCACTCTCTTCTCCCCTAATCTTTGATAAATCCAGCTCCCTTTCTCTTTTCCCCTCTCACAATATTGGATCTTGATGCAGGTGCATGTTGGTCCAAGCATGGAGAAATTGGAGCTATCCTCAGATCTGAAGTTCTTGAGCAAAGTTCGTCCAAATCCCTGCAGTAAATTCTGTTATCTTGTTGTTTCAGATTCTGTACGATTTTGTAAAATCCGCCAAAACTCGTGTGTAGGTCCGAATCGAGTGATTCAAAGTTCCGCAGATAGATATTGAAAAGATCTACAACTTGGCGTTGGTATCATTCTCAAATGCGATACGGATTGTCCTTGGTAAATAAAGTTCTCTAAACATGCAGAATCACTGTTTGTTAGATTTGTTCCGTTTTAAAAAACCTTTTTGAGCAAACTCAACTGTGGGTGAAAGCCCTCTTCAGTACCTTCATTTTGGCGTTGGTTGCACTTCAAATGACCTCCTAAAATTTAAATGGTTCACAGATCAAGATCTGGTCAGATCTGACTTTGTCGAATTAAACCAGGAGCTTGGAAATGAATTTTTGGATGAAACAAGTTGGGTAAGAACCAGCTTTTCAATTCCTTTCAGATGCAGCTGACCTCATATTTTTATGATTTATGTACGAATTTTGGTGAATTAAACTTGTTCTGTGTGTTCTGCAGACATGGCTGTTAGCTTTTAAATCACCAAAAATCCATTTTTGAACCTAATTGAGTGATTCCAATTCGGTAGGACTAATGGATGTTTTCTTAATCATCTCAAACAAGTTTCAAGCATTTATATGTTTTGTAAATCCAGAGGTAAAGCAAATGGTATAGACATGAAGTAATCTTGTCAATCCTTTTGTGAGAGTTTCAGAAACAATTTGAACCCAAATCCAATTGTGTATGCATCTCTGTTTAAATACCTTTCAAATTCCAGTGGTCTCATATTTTTATGATTTTTCTACGATTTATGGATTACAGATCTTTTTTTTCTGTACAGTCAGATTCAAAGAAATTCCTAAAATTGTAGGTTTAATATTTTTGGGTGATTCCAATTGGGTTAGTCTTGTATTAGTACTGGCCATCTAGGAAAAATACTATTAGTCTCTGTTCATGCATATTTGTTACTTTTAGTAATGTATATGTGTGACATGCATTGTTGGTTCAAAACTTTTTGGTTTACTTAAAACCCTTGTCCAACTCTTTTTCTTAGAATTGGACAACCTTTGTTTTATGCTTGCAAAACAAAACCTCTGCAACTTAACATTAGCTATTTTATTTTGCTTAAGTTTCCAAATGATGTGGTATTTGGTTTGCTTCCTATTTTGAATGTTGTGTTATGTGAGCAAATTAAGTTAGGAAAACTGTTTTTTACTTTTCCAAAAATGTTTCAAATTATAATATGAATGTTTGTGAGGGCAAACTAATGCACTTGTCCTCTTTATGATGTTATCTACCAGGGGATACTTAGTTTGTACCATGGTGATACCGAGAGAGGCAATTTCTAAGTTGTGTTGCACTCATACCTTTGCTAGGTAAATAAATGGGGTTTTCTAAATTAAAACTCTTAAAGATGTTTCGTAGTATCTATAAGTCCTTGGTATGTTATCCCTTGGTTGAGTAGTTAGTTGTTGAATGTTGAATGTTGTTTTGTTGATGCAATGTGATTGATTGTGTTCCTTTTATATTTTCCGGCGATAGATGCGAACAATTCCGGAGAAGAAGAAGAAGTGGAATCGGACGAGGATTTTATTTATGATTGTTGGGATTCTTATATTGATGGAGTTGAAGAAGTCCAGGGACAAATAAGCCAAGGCAAGCCATCTTTTGATCTCTGATTTGGTGTCTAGTTGGATGTCATTTGTTGATGTCCAAAGCACCTTGATTCTATGTGTGTTATTCTCTCTATTTATGTCATCTATGTGTGATTGCAAGTGGGGTACTCCCTAGTGGTGATACTCCACTATTGTCGTTGTGATTATGGGATGCATGGTATCATGGCCATGCTATTCCACTTGGTCATCTTGTATGCTCAACTTGAGCATCTTCCCTCTCAAGATAGTAACTTACACCACACTCACCACTTTTGTAGTTTAGAGGTATCAATGTCATGATCTTGGCGTATTCTTAAAATGAGAGAGGTATGCCTCTGTACCATATCAGAGAGTATGTTGGATAGTGATACTCCACTATCTAAGTTGTATATTTAGCACCACAAATCTGAAAGTATAATCCTCCTTGTGTTGTCATAATACATGCTTACCTTAAGCAAGTATGATCCACTCCATTACCCCCTTTTTTACACCATCTATGGCGTGATGACTCTCATCTCGGCCATAGTGCAATAGTAGTTTCACTCGTGAAACTATAGGTTGGGAACCCCTCAAGGCTTACCTTGTTGTAAATGTTTGTGAAAACCTTGGGTAAGTTAACTCTACCCAAGCGTATGTTTCGAAAAGGCAAAGTTTTTGGACAAGGATGTTGGAGGAATATACCTTGGGTAAGTTAACTCTACCCAAGTGTATGTTGTGGAAAAGCAAATGTTTTAAACAAGGTTGTTCGGAGGAATATGGTTGGTTGTTGGCAAGTAAAGGAAGTGTGGGTAAAATGTTTTCAAAAAGGAGCACTGCGTATAAGTGTACGCCAGCCCAACTTTTATCGCGCAACCACGCTACCCCAACATGGGCACGGGGCTTAGCCCTAGTTTGTTGAAGCTGGCATGAGGCACCCTCACAACTCTCTAGGAGGGTCACGATGACCTCTGATGTCTACGCACGCTTCTATTCCTGTAGACAGTGTTGGGCCTCCAAGAGCAGAGGTTTGTAGAACAGCAGCAAGTTTCCCTTAAGTGAATCACCCAAGATTTATCGAACTCGGGGAGGTAGAGGTCAAAGATATCCCTCTCAAGCAACCTCGCAATCACGATACAAGAAGTCTCTTGTGTCCCCAACACACCTAATACACTTGTCGGATGTATAGGTGCACTAGTTCGGCGAAGAGATAGTAAAACACAGGTGGTATAGATGGTGGTAATATTGCAGGAAGTAAAGATGCAGTAAAACAGTAAACAAACGGTGCCAGAAAATAGCTTGCTGGCGTGGGAGGCAATTCTCTGTGGTGTAGCTTTCTATTCGGAAACAAGGCCTAGGGATCATACTTTCACTAGTGGACACTCTCAACATTGCAATCATAAAGGAATATAAATAAGCACTTCACTATGCTATTCTGAATTACTCTTTGGCAAGATAACGAACACTAATTCATCATGTAGGCAAACCTTAAAGATGTATTCCCAAGTACTAATAAACACCCCACGTCGTCATCCGTGAGCATTCATAGGAGGTACTAACACACCACAATTTCATAGAGACATCCAACTCAAATCATAACCCGGTGAACAAGTATTCCGTGAAATATAGCCTAAGAGACCCACACGGTGCACACACCGTCACCTTTACACACGTGGGACAAGGAGTCTCCGGAGATCACATAAGTAAAATCCACTTGAATAGCATAACGACATCTAGATTACAAAGCTCATCATATGGATCTCAATCATGTAAGGCAGCTCATGAGATCATTGTATTGAAGTACATGGGAGAGAGAGATTAACCACATAGCTACCGGTACAGCCCCTTAGACTCGAAGGAGAACTACTCCCTCCTCATGGGAGACAGCAGCGGTGATGAAGATGGCGGTGGTGTCGATGGAGATGCCTTCCAGGGGCACTTCCCCGTCCCGGCGGCGTGCCGGAACAGAGACTCTTGTCCCCCAGATCTTGGCTTCGCGATGGCGGCGGCTCTGGAACTTTTCTCGTATCGTGGCTTATTCCTCCGAAGTTTTTAGGTCAGGAAGGCTTTTATAGGCGGAGAGTCGGAGTCGGAGGGGCTACGGGGCAGCCACACAACGGGGGCGCCCCTGAGGCCGCGCTGCCACCATGTGTGGTGGCCACGGGCCTCTCCTCCGGCCCCTCTTCGGTGCTCTGGAAGCTTCCTTGAAATATAAGATACTGGGCGTTGATTTCGTCCAATTCCGAGAATATTTCCTTACTAGGATTTCTGAAACCAAAAATAGTAGAAAACAGGAACTGGCTCTTCGGCATCTCGTCAATAGGTTAGTTCCGGAAAATGCATAATAATGACATATAATGTGTATAAAACATGCGAGTATCATCATAAAAGTAGCATGGAACATAAGAAATTAGATACGTTTGGGACGTATCAAGCATCCCCAAGCTTAGTTCCTACTCGCCCTCGAGTAGGTAAACGATAACAAAGATAATTTCTGAAGTGACATGCTATCATAATCTTGATCAATACTAGTGTAAAGAATATGAGATGAATGAAGTGATTCAAAGCAATGGTAAAGACAATGAGTAAACAATTGAATCATATAGCAAAGACTTTTCATGAATAATACTTTCAAGACAAGCATCAATAAGACTTGCATAAGAGTTAACTCATAAAGCAATAGTTTCAAAGTAAAAGGCATTGAAGCAACACAAAGGAAGATTAAGTTTCAGAAATTGCTTTCAACTTCAACATGTTTATCTCATGGATAATTGTCAACACAGAGTAATATAACAAGTGCAATAGGTAAACATGTAAGAATCAATGCACACAGTTGATACAAGTGTTTGCTTCTAAGATAGAAAGAATAGGTAAACTGACTCAACATAAAGTAAAAGAATGGCCCTTCGCAGAGGGAAGCATGGATTACTATTTTTGTGCTAGAGCTTTTATTTTGAAAACAAGAAACAATTTTGTCAACGGTAGTAATAAATCATATGTGTTATGTATATGACATCTTATAAGTTGCAAGCCTCATGCATAGATTACCAATAGTGCTCGCACCTTGTCCTAATTAGCTTGGATTTACATGGATTATCATTGCATAACATATGTTTCAACCAAGTGTCACAAAGGGGTACCTCTATGCCGCCCGTACAAAGGTCTAAGGAGAAAGTTCGCATTGGATTTCTCGCTTTTTGATTATTCTCAACTTAGACATCCATACCGGGACAACATAGACAACGGATAATGGACTCCTCTTTAATGCATAAGCATTCAACAACGGATAATATTCTCATAAGAGATTGAGGATTAATTGTCCAAGCCGAAAGTTCCACCATGGATCATGGCTTTAGTTAGCGGCCCAATGTTCTTCTCTAACAATATGCATACTCAAACCATTTGATCATGAAAATCGCCCTTACTTCAGACAAGATGAACATGCATAGCAACTCACATGATATTCAACAAAGGTATAAAAGTTGATGGCGTCCCCAGAAACATGGTTACCGCTCAACAAGCAACTTATAAGAAATAAGATACGTAGCTACATATTCTTCACCACAATAGTTTTTAAGGCTATTTTCCCATGAGTTATATATTGCGAAGACAAAGAATAGAATTTTAAAGGTAGCACTCAAGCAATTTACTTTGGAATGGCAGAAAAATACCATGTAGTAGGTAGGTATGGTGGACACAAATGGCATAGTTTTTGGCTCAAGGATTTTGGATGCACGAGAAGAATTCCTCTCAATACAAGGCTAGGCTAGCAAGGTTGTTTGAAGCAAACTCAAGTATAAAATGGTACAGCAAAACTTACATAAGAACATATTGCAAGCATTATAAGACTCTACATTGTCTTCCTTGTTGCTCAAACACCTTAACCAGAAAATATCTAGACTCTAGAGAGACCAACCATGCAAACCAAATTTTAACAAGCTCTATGTAGTTCTTCATTAATGGGTACAAAGTACATGATGCAAGAGATTAAAAATGATCTATATGAGCACAACAATTGCCAAGTATCAAATTATTCAAGACATTATACCAATTACCACATGCAGCATTTTCTGTTTCCAACCATATAACAATGAACGAAGCAGTTTCAACCTTCGCCATGAACGTTAAAAATAAAGCTAAGAACACATGTGTTCATATGCAAAAGAGGAGCGTGTCTCTCTCCCACACAAGCATGAATTTATTCAGAGAATGAAAATAACAAAACGAAAATAAAAGCACACAGACGCTCCAAGTAAAGCGCATAAGATGTGACGGAATAAAAATATAGTTTCACTAGAGGTGACCTGATAATTTGTCGATGAAGAAGGGGATGCCTTGGGCATCCCCAAGCTTAGATGCTTGAGTCTTCTTGAAATATGCAGGAATGAACCACGGGAGCATCCCCAAGCTTAGACTTTTCACTCTTCTTGATCATATTGTATCATCCTCCTCTCTTGACCCTTGAAAACTTCCTCCACACCAAACTCAAAACAAACTCATTAGAGGGTTAGTGCATAATTGAAAATTCATATATTCAGAGGTGACATAATCATTCTTAACACTTCTGGACATTGCACAAAGCTATTGAAAGTTAATGGAACAAAGAAATCCATCAAACATAGCAAAACAGGCAATGCGAAATAAAAGGCAGAATCTGTCAAAACAGAACAGTCCGTAAAGACGAATTTTTTAGAGGCACTTAACTTGCTCAGATGAAAATGCTCAAATTGAATGAAAGTTACGTACATATCTGAGGATCACGCACGTAAATTGGCAGATTTTTCTGAGTTACCTACAGAGAGGCCTATTGAAATTCGTGACAGCAAGAAATCTGTTTCTGCGCAGTAATCCAAATCTAGTATCATCTTTACTATCAAAGACTTTACTTGGAACAACAATGCAATAAAATAAAGATAAGGAGAGGTTGCTACAGTAGTAACAACTTCCAAGACTCAAATATAAAACAAAATTGCTGTATTAAAATAATACATGGGTTATCTCCCAAGAAGTGCTTTCTTTATAGCTATTAAGATGGGCTCAGCAATTTTAATGATGCACTCATAAGAAATAAGAGTTGAAGCAAAAGAGAGCATCATGAAGCAATTTCAAAACAAATTTAAGCCTAACCCACTTTCTATGAAAAGGAATCTTGTAAATAAACAAGTCATGTAGGCATAATGCAACAAGCATAGGAAAACTAGACAAGCGCAACTTCAAGATTTTCATCATATAGAGAGGTGTTTTAGTAACATGAAAACTTCTACAACCATATTTTCCTCTCTCATAATGATTTTCAGTAGCATCATGAACAAACTCAACAATATAACTATCAAATGAAACATTCTTATCATGAGTCTCATGCATAAAATTATTACTACTCCCAACATAAGCATAGTCATTCTTATTAATTGTAGTGGGAGCAAATTCAACAAAGTAGCTATCATCAAATATAGGAAGCATATTGTAATTATAATTAAATTTATCCTCCATAGTAGGCGGCACCAGAAGACCACTATCATTATAATCATCATAAATAGGAGGCAAAGTATCATCGAAGAAAATTTTCTCCTCAATGCTTGGGGGACTAAAAATATCATGCTCATCAAAACCAGCTTCCCCAAGCTTAGAACTTTCTATATCATTATCAACAATGGTGTTCAAAGCGTTCATACTAATATTACTACTAGCATGCAAATAAGGTTCCATAGGTTTTTTAATTTTCGCATCAAACAATTCATATCTTAACTCAGGAAATAGTTTAAAAAGCTCAGAGTTGTTTTCCATTATGCCTTACTAGTGTTTAACAAGAAACAAAACGATGCAATTGCAGGATCTAAAGGAAATAGCTTCGAGCACTCACACACCAGCAACAGTGCTAGGAAATAGCTTAGTAGTCGGAGGATGTGAATACCTTTTACCGTACCTCCCCGGCAACGGCGCCAGAAAATAGCTTAGTTTCCGGGGTCCGGAGTGTGAGTGCCTTTTACCTTACCTCCCCGGCAACGGCGCCAGAAAATAGCTTGACGTCTATGCACGCTTCTATTCCTGTAGACAGTGTTGGGCCTCCAAGAGCAGAGGTTTGTAGAACAGCAGCAAGTTTCCCTTAAGTGAATCACCCAAGGTTTATCGAACTCGGGGAGGTAGAGGTCAAAGATATCCCTCTCAAGCAACCCTGCAATCACGATACAAGAAGTCTCTTGTGTCCCCAACACACCTAATACACTTGTCGGATGTATAGGTGCACTAGTTCGGCGAAGAGATAGTAAAACACGAGTGGTATAGATGGTGGTAATATTGCAGGAAGTAAAGATGCAGTAAAACAATAAACAAACGGTGCCAGAAAATAGCTTGCTGGCGTGGGAGGCAATTCTCTGTGGTGTAGCTTTCTATTCGGAAACAAGGCCTAGGGATCATACTTTCACTAGTGGACACTCTCAACATTGCAATCACAAAGGAATATAAATAAGCACTTCACTATGCTATTCTGAATTACTCTTTGGCAAGATAACGAACACTAATTCATCATGTAGGCAAACCTTAAAGATGTATTCCCAAGTACTAATAAACACCCCACGCTGTCACCTTGTGAGCATTCATAGGAGGTACTAACACACCACAATTTCATAGAGACATCCAACTCAAATCATAACCCGATGAACAGTATTCTGTGAAATATAGCCTAAGAGACCCACACGGTGCACACACTGTCACCTTTACACACGTGGGACAAGGAGTCTCCGGAGATCACATAAGTAAAATCCACTTGAATAGCATAACGACATCTAGATTACAAAGCTCATCATATGGATCTCAATCATGTAAGGCAGCTCATGAGATCATTGTATTGAAGTACATGGGAGAGAGAGATTAACCACATAGCTACCGGTACATCCCCTTAGCCTCGAAGGAGAACTACTCCCTCCTCATGGGAGACAACAGCGGTGATGAAGATGGTGGTGGTGTCGATGGAGATGCCTTCCGGGGGCACTTCCCCGTCCCGGCGGCGTGCCGGAACAGAGACTCTCGTCCCCGGATCTTGGCTTCGCGATGGCGGCGGCTCTGGAACTTTTCTCGTATCGTGGCTTATTCCTCCGAAGTTTTTAGGTCAGGAAGGCTTTTATAGGCGGAGAGTCGGAGTCGGAGGGGCTACGGGGCAGCCACACAACAGGGGGCGCGCCCCCCTTGGGTCGCGCCGCCACCATGTGTGGTGGCCCTGGGCCTCTCCTCTGGCCCCTCTTCGGTGCTCTGGAAGCTTCCTTGAAATATAAGATACTGGGCGTTGATTTCGTCCAATTCCGAGAATATTTCCTTACTAGGGTTTCGAAACCAAAAATAGCGAGAAAACAGAACTGGCTCTTCGGCATCTCGTCAATAGGTTAGTTCCGGAAAATGCATAATAATGACATATAATGTGTATAAAACATGCGAGTATCATCATAAAAGTAGCATGGAACATAAGAAATTATAGATACGTTTGGGATGTATCAACCTCTGACACCGGGTTGCGCTCTGGAGGAGGCAATACACTGTCTTAACTGATAGCCGGACAATTACTGAGGGTCTTCTGTCATGGCACCGGAGATACGCTCAAAAGGAGGTATGCTGCCGGGGTGCCGGGAAGGGGTAAGCCCGCAGGGAAGGACTCATGTCAGTGGAGATAAGCGAAAGTTTATGTTCGGGTATCCGTCGTGGCATACGTTGTTATGCGGGGATGATGCCCACACGATAGGTATCCCGGATAGTTGTGGGGAAAGTGTGCAAACTCTGCAGAGTCAAATCTATTCGAATAGCCGCGTCCGCGGTCATGGACGGGTTGCAAAGGCCTACCTTAACCTGGGCTTGAGTTTTGTTTTGTTAAATGCTTTACAAAGGAAATGTGTGTTGGATGTACCGGAAGGGTACGGAAAAAGGGCGTGTGTCGACCCTATGGAGATGGCCGTGGAAAAATAAGACCAAGTGGGGAACTTTTTCCTAATGTTTCATGAAGAGGAACTCTTCTTCAATAAAGATATAGAGAGGTCATAGGACTTCCTAGCATCCACATCAAATGAGATGGCGGTATGCTAACTCTTCTGCAATAAAGATATAGAGATGTCATAGGACTTCCATAGCGCCCGCATCAATTGAGATGTCGGAACGCTACCTCTTCTTTAAAGATATAGAGATATCGTAGTCTATCTTTCAAGTATCTTCTTCAATAAAGATATAGAGATGTCATAGGACCACCATAGTGTCCCCATCACTTGAGATGTCGGGATGCTATATCCACAAGAGAAACTATTTCTCTTTCACATGCTATATCCACAAGAGAAACTATTTCTCTTTCACATGCTATATCCACAAGAGAAACTATTTCTCTTCCACATGCTATTTCCACTAGAGAAATTAGCTCTTCCCTCTTGTCATCTTAGACTAGCACTTGTTATCTTGCACTCTTGCAAAGTACCTATCTTGATGGTTTGCGAGTACAATTCCAATGTACTCACGGCTTTGTCCCTGGCTATTTACTTGGCCAGACTTGGAGGAACACGATGGATGAAGAAGGAGTTGACGACGTCTATGCGAGCTAGGAACGTCTTCCCGGTCCGGTTGCTCGTAGGGTTATGGCGGATGACTTGGGTATCTTGCTGCTTGAAGTGATGATGCTACTCCGATGTTTAGTTAGGCCCTTCGAGGCTATTATGTAAGTATTGGTCATGTGACCATGTTGTAATTTTCTTATTCCGCTTTGTAATGGATGGTGTAATTTGATATCAGTTCGGTTATGTGTTCACGGCGCACTGATCAAGGGATCGTGAACTGTATACATAACAGGGAATTTCGGACAGCTAGTCCGGGGTCCCCACATGTGGCCTAAATTACCGCCTTCTCTGGAATTATCCCGGAACAAGGGTCCGGACTGGTCTAGGATGGCTGGATTTGTTTGGCCAAACAGAAAAAACCCACTGAAAACATCATAACTTGATCATTCGGACTCCAATTTTGATGATCTTGCTCTCATTCGAATTTAGATATCTACAAGATCATGCCGACAACCATAATAGTTCAACAAAGGGGTAAAACTAAATGAAGAAAGTTTTGACCTATCTATAAGAGGCAATCTGGTAAAACCTGTACAAAGTTGGGGAAATCTCCACAACTTAATTGGAGGCTCCTAAGAAATTGCCATGAAGGCCTCGCGCTTGAGGAATCTCCACAACTTAATTGGAGGCCCCAAGAATGCCATTAAGATCACCAAGCCGTCTAGGGTCCAAAGACCCAAGAGGAACAAGCTCCAACTATAAGCACCCGAGAGAAATACTCACAAACTTTCATCTCCATGTATCACCACGGGCATTTTCTTTTCGTTTTGAAAACTTTCCTTATCAGAGAGGGGCCCGGGGCTGGAAGAGAAGAACCTTAATACTAAACGCTGGAAGAGAAGAACCTTAATACTAAACCAAGTTTCGAGAACTTCTTGGTGACTTGATTGGTTCCCTTCCCCCAATTTTCAAAGGATGATTCCCGTGAAGGTGATCTCGGTCACCATTCTATGAGATTTTTGGATGCTTTTGATAAGCGTGAAACTCCGAAGGGAGAGCCCAGAGGGCCAGCAGATGAATACTTAATCTATCCCCTCTGCGCACGGAAAGGGAAAGCTACTCTTCCAGAGTATATGCCGAAAATCCGATGTTTGGAGTGACCATGAACACACTGCTTGAGACCCTTCTTTCGTGAGACAGTTGTGATTCCGCTTTCATGTTTTGGATTGAGCTTTGTCACTCTTTCTTTTTCTTGGAGGACCTTCCCATAGAACAAGCTTATCTTTATATTCCATTCTAGAAAGGATCAAGGGCTCTCTCATCTCCTATTTGTTTGAGCCATTCATTATAGTGGTGGTGCCGGGAAGGCAACTTAGCACTACTCAAACCGTTGCACCAAATGCAATGTCAATAACCTCACTCGCAAATTCCACCAAATATACAAAAGCTATTGGAAAAATAAGAGAGAAAGAACAGATCTATATAACACCAAATTTCTCCAAGATCAAGATCTATTGGGTTCCCCTCACAAAAAGAGGGATTTGATTGGTGAAGATGTAGATTTAGATCTCATCTCTCTTTTCCCTCAAATAGGTGCAAAAATCATGGAGCGATTGTGGAGAAAGGAAGCTCAAGAGAGTCAAGAATGAAGATAAAAACTTTCTCAAGAAACTTGGGGACGAACAAGACCCCTTAAATACCGCTCCCATAGATTCTAACCGTTCAAAACACGCAACAATTTTTTTCCGCTATCCGGAATGGCTGGCCTAGCCGAACCACTCTAGCCGGCCGGACTCGTACGGGCTACCCTGACTAGGTCTGGCCCAAATTACTGCCTTATCTGGAGTTAATCCGGACAAATGGGCCGGACCAGTCCAGCCATTTTAGCCAAATAGAAAACACACACTAAAAACGACATAACTTGAGCATCCGAACCTTGATTTTGGTGATCTTGGGCTCGTTTCGAAGCTAGAAAAAAGCTCTACAAGATCATGCAGAGAATCATAATATTTAAAGAAAGATAAAACCAAATGAAGAAAGTCATATATATAAGAGACAAACCGGTAAAACCTTCAATATTGAAAATGCAACAACTTGAGTTAGGAAACTCCGATTTAGGTGAAACCAATTTTGTTGGAAAGAGGATGAAAATATACACCCCACATAAAGTGAAAATATTAAGAACAAGTGGTTTATATTTTTCATGAACTTGTGAACATCTCAATATGATAAACCAGAAAAAACTTTAATATCGAAAACGCAACAAGTATTTCATGCGGAATTCATGTTCGGTGAACTAGAGATTGTCATGAGACTAAACAACAAGCTCTAAAACATAACATGCCCGAGAACCAAATAACAGACAAGAAAGATGATGCAAAGGTTTGGACTCTCTCCGAATGATATGATTGAGTTACTCACTCGAGAGCCCTCTTGATAGTACGCCATATATCCTATAAACCAGTTTCCCAACTAAGTCACAAGACCGGTAAGAAAGAAACCATATTATGAATAAACCTTGACCTTGCATATTCCACTTGAGCTAGATGATGAAGATCTTGACCGCTTCAAGATGAAATGCCTTTCTTGATTGAGCTTGCTTGTTGAAGTCTTGCAGATTGCTCTCCATACTCCACAATGAGAGAGCTTCTTCTTCGACACATCTTCACATATCCGTGATCACCATATATATGGCAAGCTTCAAGCATATGATCTCTCCAAGATGTCTCATATCGAATTAGCATTTTATTTCTTCTTTCCATAGTGTTGATGTCTTGAAGATATACGTGGTAGCCCACTCTATCTTCTTCTTCAAGACATACTTGTTACTTTATCTTCTTCATTTTCTTCTTCGTGTAACCTTGAAGCTACATATGATTCAAGCATTTTCTATGGATAAATCCTACAAATATAACTCAATACAAACATTAGTTCATAAGGATTTATCATGAATTAGCAAAATCACACGTGGAGGCTCCATGCACTTTCAGCGGCCGGTGTTCATGGCCACATCGTGGACCCTATCAGGCGGCCATTCGATCTCATAGTCCGCTTCTTCGTGTCCAGTTTTTTCTCTTCCATGAATATTGATGTGGTCAAAATCCTCACTCTATTTGAGGTTTGTAAGGTTCCTATAAATTCAAAGGGCTTAGCCCAGTGGTTGGGGTCGCAGTGGCGCACCCTAACGACCAGAGTTTGATTCCTGTCAGGGACGAATTTCGGAATTGTCACGCCAAGTCCCGCTTCTAGTATATCAAAAAGTGTCTAGTTCCTCCTAGACAGGGTTTCATTTTTTTTTTCAAAATACACAAGAACAAGTTTTCAGTTCAAACCTAAGTAAAGGAGACTCGGTAGAAAAACTCTGAAATCAATGTAAAACTATGATGGCACCTTTTATTATTATAATTCAAATATCAAGTATGACACAATAAACTATAAAATTTAGAGTGAATTCCAGTTTTTACCCCCTACTTTGTCAATTTTGACACTAATTACCACATTTAACAAATTTTCATCTTAATTACCCTATTTAGGAAAACAATTACCAAATTTTACCCTTTTAAAAATTAGAGCATTTTGACAGGTGGATCTGTGCCATCTGGTCCATGTGACGTGACACATATGCGGATTTTGGCTAGATAGGGTTCAAACTCCTCTAGAATCTTCGTCACACATGAATCATCTATTATCTCAACCATAGATTTCCCATTGGCCCGTTTCTTTTAATAATACACATTATTCCAAGAGTTGAAACCCAATTCTTTCATCTTACCAGAAGGCTGAAAACTGCATACGGGTGACGCCACATGGATCTGATGGCGCGGACTCACATGTCAAAACACTCTAATTTTTTAAAGAGGGTAAAATTTGGCAAAACTTTTTCTAAATGGGGTAATTAGGTTAAAAATTGGTTAAATGGGGTAATCAGTGTCAAAATTGATAAAATAGGGGGTAAAAACCGGAATTCACTCTAAAATTTATGATTACATTTTACGGATAGTGATGTTGTACTAGTATATCTAAACCGACTAAACTAAAACATGACTTGGTAGGACAATACCATTTGCGCCACTTTTGTCTAGGCGATAGGCATCTCGATGATACTGGCTTTAAATTAACACCAAGTTGAATAATAGCAATAGATTAGGACACCTGAGATCGAATCAGTAACTGGACGGTCTACAAATGGCATCTACGGCTTAGCAAAATTTATCTAGCTAGCTTCTTGCTTAAGGTAGAGCATGAAAGGCGATAAGCATCTTACTCAATTCTGAAAAATACTAATCAAGTGGAATGCATATATTCCAAGACCTATACGATATTAACACCATATGTGCAAAGGCAGCCAATTGCAAATTATGTATGCACACCATATTCAGTGTAGCGTTGCGAGGCTGATAATTAAGGCAGTCAAGCTCTTTTTTTTAATGAAACACAGTATAGACGCATACGCTCATAAATACATATATATACTCACTGCACCTCTATGAACTCACACATATCTTACCTCTGTGAGTGTCTTCGAAAGTCTGTATCTAATTTTTTTTTAGTGAATCTTGAGATTGACGAAGTCACCAAACATGTCTTGTTAATTTTACGCCTTTCTAAGACACCAAAATCCCAAACCACTGCCCCCTCCTTACATCCAACCACATTTCATCCAACCACGGTTTGGTCTTACACAGCTGCTAACCTCATGTGATTGCGCGTAGGATTTTTGCATGAGTTAGAATTTTGTAGAAAATATTTTTTTTTCCGTACTTGCTTATATAATGGAGACTTCGCATGCATCGACCTATGTCACCTATGCATGCATGCAGGGGCAGGGCACAGGAATACGGAGACTTCGATTAGACACACATCATGTCAGCGACGCAACCCCCGCATATCGTCCTGCTGGTGAGCCCCGGGGCAGGGGCCGGGCACCTCCGCCCGGTGGCCGAGCTTGCTAGGCGCCTCGCCGCGGACCACGGTTTCACTGCCACGATCGTCACCTACACCAACCACTCCTCGCCGACCCAGTACTCCTCCGTCCTGTCCTCCCTCCCGCCGTCCATCACCACCACCGCGCTACCCGAAGTGCCCACCGACGACCTTCCGAACCACGCGCGTATCGAGACCCGCCTCATCACCGTCGTCCGTCGCACCTTGCCTCACCTCCGCGAGCTACTGCGCTCCCTCAGCGACGCCCCCGCTGGCGTGGCGGCCTTCTTGGCGGACGTGTTCTGCCCGTCGGCCCTCCAGGTCGCCGCGGAGCTCGGCATCCCCCGCTACGTCGTCTTCACCTCCAACCTCATGGCGCTCGCGTCATTTCTCTACCTCCCGGAGCAAGACAGGACCACCACCTGCGAGTACCGGGACCTCCCGGAGCCCGTCCTCCTCCCGGGGTGCGTGCCGCTGCGCGGCGCCGATCTCATCGAGCCCATCCAAGACCGCGGCAACCCTGCATACCCGCTCATGGTGGATCTTGGGCGCCAATACCTCCTCGCCGATGGCTTCATCGTCAACACGTTCGACGGCATGGAGCACGAGGCCATTAGCGCGTTCCGGGAGCTATCCGACAACGGCGTCTACCCTCCGGTTTACCCAGTGGGTCCCATTACCCGGCAGTGCTCCGAGGAGGATGCCCAGCACGGCTGCTTACGCTGGCTGGACGGCCATACAGCCGGCTCTGTATTGTACGTGTGCTTCGGCAGCGGCGGGGCGCTGTCCGTGGAGCAAACCTCGGAGCTGGCAGCCGGGCTGGAGGCCAGCGGGCAAAGGTTCCTGTGGGTAGTGTGTTTCCCCAGCGACAAGGACTGCAGCGCGGGCTATCTCGACTCGCCTGCCGACAACCACGGCGATGACCCCCTGAGCTACCTGCCGGAAGGATTCGTGGAGATGACGAGCGGCAGGGGGATCGCCGTGCCGCTGTGGGCGCCGCAGGTGGAGATCCTGAACCACCCCGCCGTGGGAGGGTTCCTGTCGCACTGCGGGTGGAACTCCACGCTCGAGAGCGCGGCGGCCGGCGTGCCGATGGCGGCGTGGCCGCTGTTCGCGGAGCAGAGGATGAACGCTGTGATGCTGGAAGAGAGGGCCGGGATGGCGCTGCGGCCGAAGGCAAGGGAGGGCGACGGCGTGGTTCCACAGGAGGAGGTGGCGGCGGCCGTGAAGGAGCTGATGACAGGGGAGAAGGGAGAGACGGCAAGGTTGAAGGCGAGAGAGATGCGGGACGCCGTGGCCGTGGCGTTGGGGCCGGATGGGCCAGCTCGCAGGGCGCTGGAGGCGGTGGCCAGCAAGTGGAAGAGCACAGATGGCACGGGCGAATGAACTGAGCAAGTATGAGTGCGTGTCAAGAGTGACAAGAATTCGTGGCAAATCTGGCTCGTCCGAGGTTTGTGCTGCCGCACAACCTGCCGGTCTCCTAAAAGTATCATGTGTCAGAGAAATAATGTCCTTTTGCATTTTCTATCAAAACTCAAAATAGAGGGAACAAAATTGTCATGCTTGTGTACGTGCAGTGTTTGATAATTTTCACATACAAGATCTTAAGCTCTCTTGAAGTAATCGCTTTTGAACGTTCAGGTGCCACTCTCATATACCCTTAACACAACTCACTTCGAAAATCAAAATCAAAACAGAGGCATAAGCCGTTCAACTTATGGTAGTATTACCAACAGACCTACTTGCTTGTATGGTAGCAATTCTCAAAAAGGCTTTGTCCCATTAGGTAATGCTGCTACATCAACTGTGCCGTACCAAAATCTTCGTCTGCTAGAACAACATTACCAGGTGCTGCTTCAGACATCATTTGCACCCTGGAAATGGCATCTGCTGCAACATCTCGCGTTGCAATAGTCTCGAGTGCGCATCACTCACGTCAAAACTACACCACAGACAAAATAACCCAGCAAAACTCGTGGAGTACAAAACATTCTAGCTGTCTCATCATCGAGAGCCGCCCCGGTCGTAACATGGTAATGCTAAACCACAACACCTTGCCTAGTTCAGTGCTTCAGGGATCTAGTTCATCGCTTCTTATGCGCCCGCCACTGTCTCAGGACGTACTGGAAGACTTCTTTCAGTGTAGCTTTGCGTCCCTCCTTGTAATTCCACAGCTCTGGTACAGCACAGCGGCCACTCGGGTTGTACTCGTTAAGTTCAAGAAGCGCCTTCGTTACCAAAGCATACACTTCTTCACCATACTCTTCCTTCAGAGCATGAAGCTTCTCATCATCCTCAGAGAGAAGTTCCTACACCAAAGCAAACACGATGAGATAACAATACGTCTCCCACCCTAAAAAATGAAAGATGAACAAATAATTAATGACTTAAAAACGTGCACTCCACGGATATGCCTAAGACAATGAGCATTATCAAGTATCTTTTCCTCTAGCTTAACAAAGTGTTCATAGACGAACTGCAGAGTCTACAAATGTTGTCTGAACCACAGCTTAGCACAATATTTTGAACAGGAAATGTTTATGCATCTTATGATCAACTCAAGACATGCCTATTTCATTATATGGTAATACAGCATTGCAGAAACTATAGCAAATTTACAACAGGACCTTCCCATGCCTTTCGTAGAAGCGAATTGCAGAAAGTTCAGGAAAAACATATTACGGACAAGACCCAATATATATATCCAAGTTACCCAGCACAGAACTAAAAATGAGCACTTATAAGAGCAGAGATGATGAGAAGCTTCAGAACCAATTCTTACAGCACTTAAACGAGTCAAGAGCAGAGAACACAATATACTTGCCTAATTTAGTTAATGAAATGTCATAAACTTTTAAAATAGGAGTAGTCAGCGCACAAACAATGTGAGAGCCAAGTGAAGCTTAAGAAACATCAGGAGATTCAATGTGCATGCTGTAAGAATTCTATTGGAAAAAAGTTTGATTGCTCCACATATAGGTCCACAAGCAAATGGTAGATACACTGAAAAACGACGATTAACTATAATTGGTATAGACATGACTATCAGCTTCAGAGGAAGTCTTCATTACAAAGAAAATCAATATTATTCGATTATATTGTATAGATCTCAATCAGAAGCTGCTAACAGTAACATAAGGTCTTCACATCTAAATAGAATTGCTTCCCAATACTAAAGTAGCAAGGGGTCTATGAATCAGATGAACACTCTACAAGTACAACAAGGTAACAGATGTTTTTGTATGACATTGCATCAGTAAATCTACCTTAGGTAGTGGTATTATCAGTATACATATAGTATATGTTTAAATTTTAAGATTCAGCAATCAAGCATCCATTGAATAATTACATATTTTACAAAAAAAAAAAGTATTATGCAACCTATTTGAGCTGCTTATGGATTAATTTTAAAATATGCATGTGCTAGCTTAGATATGCAGCATGAAAGGACAAACAGGGTTCTTTAACAGAACACGGAAATGTAGCCCTTTGCTTGCTGTCAGAGGGATAGTTGTAATGCAGTAGGACTCTACTATGTATTTCCTTTGTGTTAAAATACTATCTTATCTCCTTGTTTGTACCTGTATATATATTAGCGTTGAGCCCATGGAATAGATCAATTAATATTCCACGTTTATGGGGGACCAGGGAAAGAACACACTTTTGTACTAGATGAAGAAAAAGGGCAAGGATCCAGGTTAGTAATGTTACCAAACATTTTTTAGACAGACACAAATATAACAGGTTTTCGGTAGCATAACAATATCCAGAGCAGGTCACTTACCATGAGTCTGATTTTTGTACTATGGTAATATACTTTTTCAATTGTCATCTACCAATAGCGGTCCGAAAAAAACGTATACCCTATGATACAGGGAATCATTGACTTACACCACGATCTCTTTTTCTTCTTGTTATGCTTCACTTTGATTTTGATTATTTGATGGAATCGTCCTCTGGGCAGAAACGTTGATAAACTTTGATCAATATATACTAGGTATTTTCCATGTTTATGATTGATGCATGAATTTCCTTTTTCCTTTTTACATTAGTTTCAGAATCTAAAAGGGAGTAATTAAACTTGGTGCCTCTAATTGTCACCATGAGTTATTCATAAATAGAGATGTACATTGAAATGTTTCCAAAAAGGAAGTACAAATGACTCAATCTTACAAGTTATTATGGGGAAAAAAGTTTGTAGAAAAGGAAAAGAAATGCATACCATTTTTTTTCCATCAACCATAACAACCCTAAAAGGGTGCCATTCTAGGTTTTCAATCTCAGCCTGCCACTTTGAACAAAGTATGGCAGCAGTAACTTCTGCATCTTCTATTGAAAATTTACTCTTGAGAGCGACTACAAATGATTTCAGATTAAGCTCGCCCATCCTTTTAATGCCAATATTTGCTCGGCCAGTTGTAATATTCTGCAAACCCTGTAGAGTATGCAACAGACCAATAATGATCCTGGATGTTATGCAAACAGTAGTGGACAAGTGCAAGTGCTCAATCAACAAGACAACTTACATATATCAGCTTCTTCCGAGCATCTTGCAGCTCCTCGTTGCTCTTCTGTTCCTTGATAAGCAGAGTACGGTGGAGCGATTCCATTCCATCCATTTCATCATACTTGTCTTGTAACTCCTCACTGAGCTCATCTATTTTCTTCTTTGATTCAGATTCTTCCTCACCTGGCATATGCTTCATTACTTCCAATTTACCCTGAAGCTGTTTTATTTCTAACTCGAGCTTCTGCTTGGCATCCAGTTGCTGCTCCAACTTGATAATCTTATCTAGAGCGGCTTGTTTCTCCAACTGCATTTCACCATTTATTCACAGTAAGACACTTATATAAATCATGTTAAAAAAATCAAGTGAAACACTATACTAGGCCTAAACCTTGTGTTTTTCCACAAGCTTGAGCACATTTTCATCAGCCCTCTGTTGCTCCAGTGTTGCCATCTTCAGGTGATTTGTTTTAACACCGTTCTGCATCCACATAACACAGCCCATAAGTTATACGCATATCCCAAAAAAGAGAAATTTACCTAACAGCGTCCAACATTTTGTCCCCAGCACCATGAACTCACTAAGTAAGAACATGTGCCCTGCATTTTACCCAAATTACCATGGTACTAAACCCTCTGCACTGTATTATTCGAAAAGACAATGTACAGTGGAAATCAAAATACAATGATAGACACCACAGATAAACAGCTATGTAAAGATCGAAGACGCACAGGAACGAGCAACCATCCTGCCTAAATGGGAAAGAAAAAAAGAGGGAATAGAAAACAGAGTTCCATAATTCTGTATGAGATAAAGTCATAACAGAAACAAGACATTGCAGACCTTTTCCTTCTCGTGCTCAAGTTTCCTTCTATCAGAGACACTACGGGCAGCTAACTCGTCGAGCTGCTTGGATCTTGAGTCAAGGTCCTGCATCTTGGATTCCAGTTCTGAACGTCGCTTTTGATTCTCATCAATTATCCTCTGTGAATGGGCACGAGCAATTTGCTGCATCCTGTGTATTTCTGGTAAAAGAGTCAGTTCAAAAGAACATTAAATAAATGAGATCCAAACATGTTAAAAAGGATAGAAATGCATATGCTGATAGTTATACCATTGCAGAACATATAAATGGCAAGAGATCAACACAAACCTTCAGTGTATTCACGGAGGATCTGATCCTTTTGCTCCATCATCATGTCAAGTGTGGTGGTCGTCTCATTGTACTTGCATTTAAGTTCTTCCACGTGCCTTCTCTTTAGCTCAATCTCGCCAGCTAGATTAGCTACCAGTTTGTCGGTTTTGCGTGTTTCTTCATCCTCAACATCAGAGATAGTTTTCAAGTCACCATTTTTTTGAAGATATTCTCCGATTGGCCCTGGAGACTTCTGATCATCAGCTCTTGCAATCCAACCAAACATCTCTGATCCTCGATGCTTGCGCATCTTCCAATCCAGCTTGCCATATCCTTCTGACTCAAAGTGATTTTCAAAGGCAAGCGCGCTATTGAAGCCAATCCAGTCTTTTCCAAATTCAACAATAGCATTCCCTGTGTGGCCTCTATAATTCCACAAAGGAATAACCTTCTGAGGGCAAAAGCACGAGAGCCTCTCCTTCAACCGGTTCCCACTCTCTCCAACATGGCGCCCATTTTTCCATTCAGTAGGTACATTGACCAGAACACCCATCCAGGGCCAGACGAACTGGTCATCTCTATTCTGAACATGCTGAGGATCCATAGACGTTAGCTTGGACTGGCGGGTCACGTTGTCTCTCCCCTGCCGATAAGCTGCGGAACCTACTCCAGTTGTATGCTGCTGAAATAGGCTATCCGCACTCTGATTTCTTTCCCCAGAAGCTCTTTCCTTGTGAAACCTACTGACATGGAAAAACAAAAAACACTAAGGGCCTGTTCGGGAATCATAAAAAAAACCTACACCTGTAAATCACATATTCTGTATTGTGCTATATAATTAGTAAACCAAATAATCTTAAACAACCGTTTTTGTGCACAAGGGAAATTTTGCAGGGAAATCTGGTACAGTGGATCAATTTCATTCACTAGATCGGCTCTGAAAACTGAACTAGCGCAACCAACCAATTTCATCCACTGGGCCGACTGGTCATTTTCATTCGGTAAATCGTCTGAACACTGAACTTAACCATGAAGTAGCTGAGGTAATTTGATTTTCACTATAGTGGGCTGAAGTAGAGCGAAACATAATCAAGAAAGCACAAGACCAAAACATTGATAATCTTTCCAATAAAGTTTGAAGAGCCTTCTGAGTCATACAGATGAAAGCACCAGCTGACAGATAACAACCGGCACATGAAAGCACCAACGTGATAGGTTGCAACTTGTTCTGAACAGTGGTCATATCAAAGATACAATATCATCAAAGTCAATTGCATATAAGCTTTCCAATATTGTCAAAACAATCCATCGTATATGCCTCAGACACGCATTTAAACTTCATGAAAGTTCAAAATCTGTGATCGAAAATAACACCTCATAATTCGTATCCTATCCAATGAGATGATCATTCATATATGTGCAGGTTAGCTGGCGAGATGAAAGTACTGGTACCGTAGTGCAGGAACGTACGGATAGCTCACAGGACTAACTAGCCTGTACAAAAACTGGAGCTAGTAGTTAACAAAGTGCACAGAACCATATCAGAAGGAGCCAAATAAACACACCATTGATCAAACTTAATGATTATTTATTCATCATATGCATGCCCAAAGCAGCATAACTTAACTGTCGAACCCATTTTTTAAGAGTGTCGAGTTATGTGGTCATTTTTTAAGGCTAGTTAGTAGCATTGAAGCAACACACAATAATATGCATCATAAATGCAGCTTGCAGTTTTTCATTTCTATAAGATGACAGACAGCATATACAATTAACAGATTCCAGATATATCGAAGCTATATAGCAACTAAGCAACATGAAACAGCATATTTCCATTTCTTAAAATATAAATAATAGTGTTCATTTCCGAAGTATCCACACAGACAAGCATGCAGATGTGAACTCAGATGCCAAAGCTCTTATCAGAAGTAGCCAAATAAACACGCCATTGATGAAACTTAATGATTAATTATTCAGCATATGCATGCCCAAAGCAGCATAACTTAACTGCCGAACCCATTCTTTAAGAGTGTAGATTTGATTCCGATATGTCTTCGAGTTATGTGGTCAGTTTTATCTAGAAAAACAATATAGCATTGAAGCAACACCACAATAATATGCATCATAAATGCATCTTGCAGTTTTCCGTTGCTACAAGATGACAGGGAGCATATACAATTAACAGATTCCAGATATATCGAAGCTATACAGCAACTGAGCAACACGAAACAGCATATTTCCATTTGTCAGAAAATAAAGAGTAGTGTTCATTTCCGAAGTATCCACATAGACAAGCATGCAGATGTGAACTCAGATGCCAAATCTCTTAAAAAATGTTGAATTCATAGATATTCTAGTCCAGCTCTGTCCACGTGCAACAGAAGCCAAAGCCTGTCTACGTCTAAGTCAACTAGAAAAATAAGTTTTGCATCCATGTAATTAACCATGTGGACAAGGAAAATTGCCAACCCACAGGAGCTGCCGCTGCTATTAGTTCACAGAACCTCGCAGATCTGAAGTTTGCTTCGCTAAGATACTGCGACCACGGATATGTACTGTGGCCGAAGTACATACTGGACGCTAATAATCAGTGAATCCAGACTCTGCGCGCGCCTTGTGCCTAGCCAAGTCCTAACCATCTTGAGATAGCAAACTCGTAGTACGTTTCGTCCCAGTCGTCTTCACGCTGCCACGAGGCACATGGTTCAAGCGCACAAGCAATAATCGCAGAGCGGAGCACGAGTACGGGCATACAAAATCATCGTCAGAGCAGCACCTATCGCTACCATCGTGGCCTCGTGGGTACGGAAAATTCGGGGGTGAAATCAGTGAGGGGGAGAAGATTTGGGATCACGTACCCATCAGGGGCCTCGCTGTCGCTGGTGTACATGGCGGCCCGCCGCGGCCGCCCACCCGCGCGCCTGCCTGCCGACCGCGCGCGCCGTCACCAGCCAACCTAGGGTTCCAAGCAGTCCACACGGATCAGTCCAATGCCGCTGAAACAGAAGGTGGGGAAGGGGTCGAAGCACGACGAGGAAGAAGGGAGCGGATCGTAGGGTTTGGGCTCACCTCGCCGCGGCGCCGACGTTGGCGGAGGAGCGTGCGTGGCCGCTGTGGGTTCGGAGATGTGACTGAGTGAGCGGAGAAGGACGTGATCAGCCAATCAGGGCATCTGGGGGTTGGGGCCAGGCCAACTTGTGGAGCGATCGAGTGACAACGCAGCACGAACGAGAGGGTCCAGCCAGACCACTTATCCGGACCCAAACCAGGGAGGTCTTTTTTTTTTCTGAGAGAGAGGTCTTTTATTTGTTCTGTTTGAAAGACCCGAGGTCTAGGGTGGTGTTTTGAACATGGAAGCATAGCTCACTCTATTTTGAAATGCAACTTATATATATTTTAAAATTTAAAAAGAACTAAAATAAAAAAAATCGCACATACAGCTTCACGTGCTACGCACTCACAAAGTCGTTTCATGTCACGTAAATGTGTAAAAAAGGCAAAATTCAGCGCTAAAAAGTATTTTTTTTTCAAGATAAATTTTCTCTTTTTTACATAGATCACAAGAAATAATGGTTCGTCGTGAAACTTGACGAACGACACATATATTGTGAAGATGTACATGTAGACTTTTTTTTCAAAAAAAATTGACACTTCGAAATATGATTTTTTTGGTGAAGGGAGCATGTGCACCTGGGAGCCGAATTAAATTTTCGAACGCCCATAGTTCCAATTGCTTTCTTTAAAATCTATTTATTTACTAGCGAACGGTCTTAAAATAATTTAATATATGCTCACAAATCTAGAAACAATGTGGTACGGTGTAACTTGTAGCGGTCAATTATACTCCACATTGTACCATTTGAAATAATTTATATTTTGCTTTAGATTTAGTTCCCTTGTTGATGTACATCAATACTCTTGGAAGAGAAATAAAAACTCCACACCTAATTTCTCTTTCTTGTGTGCATGGTTATCTAGAAGTACAAAATATCACGTGCACCATGCAAAAAAAAAAGAGTATACAATTAAATCAGTCATGTTAAAATTTTCTAAATTACATGGTAAAAGCAATAAATAAACTATATTTTAAATCCATGTTAAACAATGCTCACATGTACTTTATTCAAATCTAAGAGGGGCACCTCTTAGACATAGTTTGTTCACTTAAGTGTGGTGCTTTGTTAGATGAACCGATCCTATGATACTCATGATTCCATCACTTGTGAGATAATCCTTCGTGCCTCAAAATAAAATAAAAATTAGAAAACTTTGAAAACCACGAAAATATTTGTTTTCTCTTCTACTTTTGTTTCCACCAGGTTCATAAGGAAGGATACCACCGGATCACAACAAGTAATATTCATTAAAGCAAAGGTCAATGTCCATAGAAGGTGAGGTTATATGTTCCTCAATGATATCGCCCTCGCTTCAATCAAGCTAGGGAGGTAACCGCTTCTTACACTCTCTTTTGATAACTGCAATCTCTCTCTTTTTTTGCATGCGTAGAGTCTCTATCTCATAGCGTTGTCATGCGACCATTTATCCCACTGTTTTGACATGATTATTTAGATAAGTTTTGTTCATACTTATGTGAGGGATACACTAGCTCATGTTGGACCCCATAAGAGACAAGTTAGAACTTTGATGCCCCTTGTTCAAATTCTATCTAATTTGTGATATCGTTTGCGATCCTCTTATAAGCATTGCCATGATCTCTTTATTTAAGAAATAAATAAATAAAGTAGAACATGAGAAAGAGTCTTCCAATGATGACTAGGGTGTTGTAGTAATTATCTTAAGATTTTATCCTTAGAAGTAAACTCAGCCCCATAGAAATTAATAATCGAATTAAAGGTATTGTTCAAAGTTAGTTATTTGATTGAACCTTGTTTTACGGTAACTGGGATTCATGCCAAAAACAACTAAATAAAATGAGATATTTCTTTATGTGTATATTACCCCCACTGGCATATTATAGACAACTCCACTGACCTTTAAACGATCTGCCACGAGAGAAATCTCAGATTTTGTCTATGAGTTGATTAAATGTCTGCAAACAACAATCTTATGGCGAGTAAAATACCTCCACGAGCATCTTTGCACAACAAATTCAAATGCTCCTCAAAAGAGTATTCTTAGTTCTTCTAAGCTAGGTTTACAACTTTTTGGGATGATCTCATTACTAATAAGTGTGAATTCTTGAAAGACAATAAAATGAATAAGGTATTAGAAAGCCATGAGTTAATAAGTGGGAATTGAAAATTAGTTACTCTATTGATATGCTTCTTTTGACATGTCCTCTCACTCTTAATTGTTTTAAGTCCTAAATGTTAAAAAGAGGAGAGATAAAATGCAATGGGAGGATCAAAAGTTTCCTTGCAAGATAGATTTGGACTTTTACATGGGCCATAGAATTATTGATAAATCTCTATACATATACCTGAGCTTGTGATGCCTTGTATAAATATGAGCAATCTTATTTTGTGTTGGCAGGAAAAATAAGGATACAGGGCATCACTCTTCATCGGTAAGTGATACGTCCATTTTGCATCACTATTTTATATCATAATTTACTGTTATTCATTGATATATTTCATATTTAGAGATGATACTTATGTTATTTCACCTATTTTGCATGTTTCATGATTATTGGAGAATTACTCACCGGAGTCAGAATTCTGCTGGAAAAAGCGCCGTCAGGATACAATATTTCTGAAGATCAACAATTGACGGAAAATATACCGAAACTCCTATTTTCCAGATGACGGAGCCAGCCAAAAGGGGAGGCCGAGGAGGGCCGCCATGGGCCCTCCCCATAGGCCGACGCGGCCACCAGGGCTGGCGCGCCGCCACGTGGGGAGGGGGCCCACGACCCCCTCGGCCATCGCCCTTTCGCGTACTTCATCTTCCCGAAACCCTAAGGTGCGAGAGAACATCGAGGATAGTCATAGCCGCCTCTGCGGGACGGAAAACACCAGAGAGAAAAGAGCTCTCCGGCAGGCAGAAATCTGCCGGGGAAATTCCCTCCCGGAGGGGGAAATCGTCGCCATCGTCACCGTCATCGAGCTGGACTTCATTGGGATCATCATCATCATCATCTCCACCACCGACACCGTCATCTCCACCGCTGCACCTCGTCTCCGCTGTAACATCTAGGGTTGAATCTTGATTATTTCATAGGGAAACTCTCCCGGTGTTGATTACTCCTTGTTATTGATGCTATTGAGTGAAACCATTGAATCAAGGTTTATGTTCAGATTGTTATCCATCATCATATCACCTCTGATCATGTTCCATATGATGTCTTGTGAGTAGTTCGTTTAGTTCTTGAGGACATGGGTGAAGTCTAAATGTTAGTAGTGAACTATGTTGAGAAATATTTAATGGTTTGATATTTAATTTGTGGTGTTATTCTTCTAGTGCTGTCATGTGAACGTCGACTACATGATACTTCACCTTTATGGGCCTAGGGGAATGCATCTTGTATTCGTTTGCTAATTGTGGGGTTGCCGGAGTGACAAGAACTCTGAACCCCCGTTGGTATATCGATGCATGAGGGATAGCGAGAATCTCGAGTTTAAAGTCTGTGGTTAGATTTATCTTAATTACTTTCTTGTATTTACGGATGCTTGCAAGGGGTTTAATCACAAGTATGTATTAGTCCTAGGAAGGGCGGTGCATTAGCATAGGTTCACCCACACAACACTTATCAAAACAATGAAGATTAATCAACTATATGAAGCGAAAGCACTACACTAAATTCCCGTGTGTCCTCAAGAAAGTTTGGTCATCATAAGTAAACAAACCGGCTTGTCCTTTGTGCTAAAAAGGATTGGGCCACTTGCTGCAATTATTATTCTCGCATTTTACTTACTTGTATTTTATTTATCTGCTATATCAAAACCTCCCGAAAACTTGTCACGTGAGCATTTACGAGTGAATCCTTCATCGAAACTGCTTGTCAACACCTTCTCGCTCCTCGTTGGGTTCGACACTCTTATTTATCGAAAGTACTACGATACACCCCCTATACTTGTGGGTTATCAAGACTATTTTATGGGCGCCGTTGCCGGGGAGTGAAGCGCTATTGGTAAGTGGAATTGGTAAGGAAAACTTTTACTGTACGTGTTGTTTTTATTTCTGCCTGCTGCTATAATTCATTATGGAGAGATCTTCTCTTGAATTCCTATTTGGAAAATCTACTACTACTGCAAAGGTAGTGGATGAGGCGCCAGGTGAGAAAGTGATTCCATATAAAATACCTATGAAAATTATTGAACGCGTTGTGGATAACTGCTATGAAGGGGATGGAACTGTCCATCCTGTAGATCATTTACTATTTTTACATGAATTATGCGGGTTATTCAAGTGTGCATGTATTTCTATGGATGAAGTTAGGAAGAAACTATTCTCTATATCGTTCTCTGGTAAAGCGGCGCATTGGTATAAATTGCTGAAGAATGGGAATTCTCTTGATTGGAAGGATATTGTGCCTCTATTTTATTCTAAATTCTATCCTCCAAGTGAAAATTCACAAAGACCGAAACCGCATATATAATTTCTGGCCTCATGATGGAGAGATTATTGCCCAAGCATGGGGGAGATTGAAGTCTTTAATTCTCAAATGCCCCATTCATGAGCTTCCTGGTAATATCATCATTGATAATTTCTATGCAAGACTTTCTTTTCAAGATAAAACCTTGATGGATACTGCTTGTTCTGGATCATTCACACGCAACAAAGAAGAGTTTAAATGGGACCTTCTTGATCGGATTCGAGGAGAATACTGAAGGATGGGAGAACGACAAAGGTAGAGAGTCGGTATAAATTATGATTATGAATGCATTGAAACTTTTATGGATACTTGATAAATTTCGAAATATGAGTGCTACTTATGGTCTTGACTCTCAAGTTGTTGCAAATTTTTATAAAGCTTTTGCCTCTCATTTTGAATTGCCTAGGAAGAGTTTTAATAAGTATCATGAACCTTACAAAGATAAAACTGATTCACCTATAGGTAAATGTATTGAAGTTAAAACTGTTGATCAAATTCTTCCTGAAGCTTATATTGAAAAAATCCCTTTTCCTGCTAAAATGAAGGAGTATTCTGTTATAACTAGTGTGGTTAACAAAAGTGCAAAGAAACCTATAGAACCTGAGGAACAAATAAATGTTGAACCTGCTGTTGCAATAGTTAAAGACCTTGTGACTGAAAATGTAGAAGATGGTGATACGTCCAAAACGTATCTACTTTCCCGAACACTTTTGCTATTGTTTGGCCTCTAATTTGTGTATTTTGGATGCAACTAACACGGACTAACGCTGTTTTCAGCAGAACTGCTCTGGTGTCTCGTTTTTGCGCAGAAATCCAACTTTCGGGAAAAACCTCGGAATTTATGCAGAAGGCCCTATTTTCCCAGGAAACTAACGGAGCCAGAAGGGCAATTGAAGTGGAGGCCCGAGGGCCCCACACCACCTGGTGGCGCGGCCCAGGGGGGGCCCGCGCGGCCGGGTGGTGTGGCCCCCTCGGCCGGCCTCCGACGCCCCCCTTCGGACTACTTATTCGCCTCGACCTAAAAACGCACGGGGAGAAGTCGAAGTCGCCGGAAACCCTCCGAACGCCGCCACATCGCGAAACTCCGTCGCGGGAGCCGAAGTCTCCGTTACGGCACTCCGCCGGGACGGGGAATTGGAGGAGATCATCACCGCCATCACCGCCAACGCCTCTACATCAACCAGCCATGTTTCCCCCATCCATGAGTGAGTAATTCCCCCGCTGTAGGTGAAGGGGATGGTAGGGATTGGATGAGATTGGTCATGTAATAGCATAAGATTGTTAGGGCATAGTGCCTAGTGTCAAGTAGATGGTACTTTTATGATATTGTTGCAACTTGTTATGCTTAATGCTTGTCACTAGGGCCCGAGTGCCATGATCTCGGATCTGAACATGTTATTATTTCATCATGATATTCATTGTTTATGGTCTTACCTGCAAGTTGTATACACATGTCGTTGTCCGGAACCGATGGCCCCGAAGTGACGAAATCGGGACAACCGGAGGGAATGGTAGTGATGTGAGGATCACATGTGTTCACGGAGTGTTAATGCTTTGCTCCGGTACTCTATTAAAAGGAGTACCTTAATATCCAGTAGTTTCCCTAGAGGCCCGGCTGCCACTGGCTGGTAGGACAAAAGATGTTGTGCAAGTTTCTCATTGCGAGCACGTACGACTATAATTGGAACACATGCCTATTGATTGATTAGTACTTGGACACCGTTTTATTATTATCCGCAAATGCCCTGCTATGATTGTTACATGAGTTTCTCTCATCCATGCAACGCCCGTCATCCGTCCCCGTGCCTACGGTATTTTAATCCTGCTTGTTTACTAAAATCACTACTTGCTGTCTTTGTTACTCTGCTTCTTTGTTATTTCACTACTGCTATCGCTATAAAGCTGTTACTCTCGATAAACTCTTGCGAGCAAGTCTGTTTCAGTGCGGCTGAATTGACAACTCCGTTGTTAAGGCTTTCAAGTATTCTTTGTCTCCCCTTGTGTCGAATCAATAAATTGGGTAATACTTCCCTCGAAGGCTGTTGCGATCCCCTATACTTGTGGGTCATCG
>NC_061513.1:125919289-125932275 GCF_022539505.1 Lolium rigidum
GTGCTTGACATGCGATCGTGCTTGCTATGCTACTGCTTGTGCTGCTGTTCTTTTTGTTCATGTGATGCTGCTGTGCTACTATCTTTGCTATACTGCTGTGCATGCCATTGTTGGGATTCGTAGCATAGAAAACAAAAAATTTCCTACCGCGAGAACGCAATCCAAGCCAAGATGCAATCTAGAAGACGGTAGCAACGAGGGGATGAACGAGACTAACCCTTGAAGATTTCCAAAGCCTACAAGAGGAGGCTCTCGTTGCTGTGGTAGACGATCACTTGCCGCTTTCAAAAGCGCGTAGAAGATCTTGACGGTGCCACAATCGGGCATCACATTCGTACTCGGTCACACGTTCGGTGTTGATGAAGACGACGTCCTTCTCCCTGTTCCAGCGGGCAGCGGAAGTAGTAGATCCTCCTCGGAATCCCGGCAGCACGACGGCGTGGTGGCGGTGGTGGTGGAGAACTCCGGCAGGGCTTCGCCTATGCGCTGCGGGAGAGATATGTGGAGGAGGGGCGCTAGGGTTTGGGGAGAGGGGATGGCTAGGGCGCCGGCCATGGGCAGCCCTAGGTGGTGCGGACAAGAGTGGCTGCCCCCTCCCTCTTCTCCTCATTATATAGGTGGAAATCCCCAAGAGTTGTAGTCCAAGTCTTCGAATAAGACCCCAACAACAAAACCTCCCATAGGTGGGAAACCTACTCAAGGAGGGAGTCCTACCCAAGGTGGGACTCCCACCTTTCCTTTAGGTGGGGTGGCTGGCCACCTATGGTGGAGTCCACCTGGGACTCCACCCTTTAGGGTTTGGCTGGTCATGCAAGGTGGAGTCCCTCCGGGACTCCACTTTCCATGGTGATTTCTTCCGGACTTTTCTAGAACTTTCTAGAACCTGCCATAAATGCACCGAATCATTTCCAAACTTGGAATATGACTTCCTATATATGAATCTTATTCTCCGGACCATTCCGGACCTCCTCGTGATGTCCTGCATCCCATCCGAGACTCCGAACAAAACTTTGAACTCCATTCCTTATTCCATATCTACTTAAACGACATCAAACCTTAAGTGTGTCACCCTACGATTCGCGAACTATGTAGACATGGTTGAGACCTCTCTCCGACCAATAACCAATAGCGGGATCTGGAGATCCATAATGGCTCCCACATATTCAATGATGACTTAGTGATCGAATGAACCATTCACATACGATACCAATTCCATTTGTCACGCGATATTTTACTAGTCCGAGGTTTGATCATCGGTATCTCTATACCTTGTTCAACCTCGTCTCCTGACAAGTACTCTTTACTCGTACCGTGGTATGTGGTCTCTTATGAACCATTCATATGCTTGCAAGCTATTTAGACGACATTCCACCGAGAGGGCCCAGAGTACATCTATCCGTCATCGGGATGGACAAATCCCACTGTTGATCCATATGCCTCAACTCATACTTTTCGGATACTTAATCCCACCTTTATAACCACCCATTTACGCGAGTGGCGTTTGATGTAATCAAAGTACCTTTCCGATATAAGTGATTTACATGATCTCATGGTCGAAAGGACTAGGTAACTATGTATCGAAAAACTTATAGCAAATAACTTAATGACGTGATCTTATGCTACGCTTAATTGGGTGTGTCCATTACATCATTCATTAATGACATAACCTTGTTATTAATAACATCCAATGTTCATGATCACGGAACCATGACCATCTATTAATCAACAAGCTAGTTATACAAGAGGCTTACTAGGGACTCCTTGTTGTTTACATAACACACATGTATCAATGTTTCGGTTAATACAATTTATAGCATGGTATGTGAACATTATCATAAACACAAAGATATATAATAACCATTTATTATTGCCTCTTGGGCATATCTCCAACAGCCATGCCCTACTCCTAAGCCTCTGGATGCTCTACCTATGTCTACTGGCTCATTGTGCTGTGTTGTGTTGTGCTTGACTCTATGTTGTGCACTTGCTTACTGTCTCCTGTTCATATGCTCACTGGCTTGTTCCTATGCTCATTGACTTGCTCATATTCTTACTGGTTAATTCATAGGCTTATTGGACTTGTGATTGTCCTAGGTTTGCACTACTAACACTTGTGGTGTCATTGATGCTCACCCATGGTTTGTGTAGGCTTCAGTTGATCCAATCCTTGGATCACTGCATGCTTATGATGCTCTGCTATGGCTTGGCTTGATCTCATTGATCCATTTGATCAATTAAATAACAGTGGCTAGTTACTGGCTTACTCTTTGGCTATTTGAATGAATTACCTGCTACTACTGTGGCTTATTCTTGTTCTGGAAAATACACAAGTGTGTGTATGTGTTGCTGTTCCTATCCAAAGCTCATTGTACAAGATCCTATTGTTAGTAAGCAATGATTCATGTGATTGTTGCCTCTCAGTGATGCTATTATCATGTCCAAGCATGGTTTACTGTATATTTATGCTTCGATGCATTATTTATGGATGAACTGCTTATGTAGTGTTGATTAAATGCCTTGCCATGCATGATTTAACATTTCCATGAATTAATTTGGAAATGATACAAGTCTGAATTCATTTCTGGATAGTGATGGCTTATATACTTGGTTAAATGGATGGATTTATGTTTGATGTGACCTCTGTAGCTTGACTATAGACTGGTTGCTCACACAATTGGATAATCCTTGTTGGCTACTTATCTCTGCTTGCATAATAGGACATCATACATGCTATGAATACCATTATGCTTGCCTGTGAAGAAATCTTGGGTTTCTCTGATGGTTTAGCAGCTAGGGTTTCACTAGATGGTCTTTGGTAGCTTTTATAGCCTGTAAATCTTCTACTGGTGCTTTCTGTGCATGTGTGCTTGATTGTGTGCACTTCTGTGCATCTGTTCTTGTTCATATGCACAAAAATAGTATCTGGATGGTTTAGGTTCTATTGGCTTCCTTTTTCTGCCAGTGATCCTTGGTTATTACCAAGTGATGATCATCCCCTTGAGAATTTTCTCAAATCATGACCTGTGTCATGCATGAATGATGGATTGGATCCACTGGATCCTCTCCAGGAACTTGGTGTACCTGGTTCCAGCTCCTAGATAGTTAAGCTTGACTGCTGTGGAGCAGTTGCTTGATGGTTTTGTGACTTGTCCTTCTCCTCCTAGCTCCTGATAGTCTTGTTCATGTTCCCATGGCTTCTGTTGAGTTTTGGCTGGTTGGATTTGGATGGATAAATGGTTTCTGTTGGTGCTTGTGTTGTTCTTGAGCAAGAACTGGATGAACTCTTGCTGTTCTATGGTTGTTGCTTGCTGCAATGGTTATCTGGTCGACTGATACTTGGTTTCTAGGGTTTCTACCCAATTTATCCCTGCTGTGCTTCGTCTCTGGCTGTGACACATAGCCATGGCTTGGCTGGTGACTCAGCTGTGTGTGATGTGCCGTTGGTGCACAACAGCTCTATGAGCTGTGTGGAGTTGCTTTGGTGAAACTTGAGCCTTGGGCAGGCTCAGGTTTGGTCTGCTGCTGATCCTATCCTTGTGCTGTCCATGGTTTTGGACAAACACAAGTGTCAGTGACACTTGGTTCAGCCCTGGCTGGTTACTGACTTACTATTTAACTCATGTATAGCTTTACTCTCTATTTTGCAGGTTTTGAAGGTGAATATGACCTAGGAAGCAATTCTTCCAAGTCATTAATTTAGGATTTTAGTTTAGGATCAAATGATGTAATTTTTTTATTTATATTTATATTTCATTCAATTCTTGTATCAAGAATATTGTAAAGACTTTGTATGTGTGTATCTAAATCAATAAAGCTCAAATTTTCCTTATGAGCTCAATTTGTACATGTATAATTTTCTTATAAATGTTTATGTATTTAAATTTCAATTTGAAATTCAAAGTGAATCGAATTATGAAATGGGTTTGAATTATGAAATTTATTTGAATTATAAATTCATAATTCAAATTCTATCTTGTTTATCCTTTCTTCTTTGAGTTATAAATTTAATATAACTTGTCAAATGAAATCAACTCCCAAAATCAACAAGATACAAAAGAGATCATGTCGAAATTTCATAACTCACATTGCCTGACCCTAATTGCAATTCAGAGAGAATCTCGATCCCAATTAGGTTTAGTTGCAATAAGGCGCGGAAATTTCCCTCGTTTTGCGATGAAATGCACATCCCATTTCTAAATCTACCCTTCGATGTTCCTATGTTCTGGGTTATTACAAGCTCGACCCAGACAAGGAGGAGGACGACGCCATCCTACTCGGCGTCCAGGAGCTACCGTGTCGGTGCGACACGGTAGCCGCCACCGGCGGCGGCATCCCCAGAACGGGGGAGTTCCCACCGTCGATGTGCGCAAGCACATTCTCGAGGGTGCGTCCAGGCGCGCTCCACCAACGGCGGCGGCCAGCGGTGTTGTTCCTAGCGGGAGGAGGAGGAGGCCTGTCGTACTGGGCGAGCTCGCGTTCGTACCTCTGCCGGAAGAAGTACGTCCACGCCTCGTAATTGTCGGGGAAGAAGCGCGCCTCCGCGTGCTGCTCGTCACTGAGAGTGATGAGCACCGCGTCGATCTCCGCCTCCAGGGCGGCGTGACCCATCGGCGGCAGCGGGATCGGGACGCCGCCAGTGCTGAGTCGCCATCCTTTGGGCGCGCGGAAGTCCGGCGGCGCAGGGTAGCCCGTCGCGTGCAGGAGCCGCCCCTCCCATTGGTGGAGAGAGCGGCGGCCGAATCCATTGTTCGCCACGCCGTCGTTCGCCATTGATGATCGCCGCGCTCTCGCTCGATGAGATTGGGGAAGATTAGGGTGTGAGAACAGGGAGACGGCGTGGTGAATGCGGCCAGACGCGGTAGTTCGGCGATAAATAGAGGGCGACGTGCGTGAATCCGAGTTGATGACATTAACTCGCCGCGTGGAAGCTACGCGTCCAGCGAAGACTGACCGGCGGCAGGCTTTTACAGCGCGTGGAAGACGATGCGATGAGGACGACAATCGGACTTTCTCGCCGATAAGTTGGGGCCACCAGCCGCGCGTGAAGTTTTCTCGCTGTTTCCCGCGCTTTCGTTTCGTCTGGATTCCCCGAGCGCTCTCCGGGGGGGCGGGGATGACATGGGCTCCCCGGATGGATGAAAGCCCAAATCCGGACGAAAACGAGGATCCGGGAGCTCGACTGAGCCATTTTCGTCCATCCAGATGAGAAAAGACGTTCTGGGGAGCCTTCCCGGAAGACAGCTGGAGATGCTGTTAGCTTCGTTAAATTAAAGTTGGGCTAATTTCAAGCCTTCCATCTAAAAAGAAAGAATACTGCGCTAGCGACTTATGTCCTTTTTAATGTGCCTGGCGGAACACGTTAGAGCGATCATGGTTCATTAGCTTTCAAAGAAGTAGTTGTATGCCGGATACACCAGCATTATGTTACCTGCTGCTGCTATATATATATCTGGATAAATCTGCAACATTTTTTCTATGATGGAGGGAGTACGATTTTCGTAAGACGTGGATGTGTACGACAGTGGGGTGGCGAGTTCTTAGCTTGTCATGACCGTTCGCGGTGCTCTTATGCGTCACTAGATTTTAAAGTACGCCTTGATGCACAATCCCCATGAAACTTATGTATAGATGGAAAGGTGATAATGCTTTTCTTATGTCTTATGTCTTATAAAATGTAGCGAATCACATGAAATTACAAACAAACTAACAAACATTCATATACAACCAGGAAAAATGAGAGAATTTATTAGAATAACTAACATTTGTTGAGTCTGTCAAGAGTAACAAAATGAAGGAACGCTAAAATCATCTTCTACATAAGCTGAGCATTGTCGCAGCATGGTCTTTAGAGGTAAAGGCACAAAGGAACCAAAACTTAACACCCATGCAAATGAAAGAGACATCAGAAGTAGAAGATTAATCCATGTCCAATACAATAAAATTGCGTCCATGTACCTTGGTGTTATAGTATCTAAGAGAAGCAATCATTCCTCATTTTTCCAAATGATTTTCCAAGAGGGTGATGTCTCGTTTCCTGCAGCACCATAGGGTTGTTGTTGTACTTAACAACATCAAATATTTATTTAAAAGATCGATTTCATGAGAGTTTTGTAGAATGAAATCTAAACAACCCCGTGACTACGTTGCAATGCAGCCACGTTCACACCTAATTAAGAAAATAGCCTATTCTATAGGTTGCTATGGAACTAGTGTAATCTACCATATAGTTTGAAGAAGTTGTGAATAAGAATAATAATTTAAACAAGGTAAAGAAAATGCTATAAGTAAATTAAGAACATGCATATATGATATTAAGATGAACTACAAATGAATAAAAGGAGCTCTAGGGGAAACACGGATTCACCACTAGCATGGGTACTATATATGTTGATTAGGATTCAATATGTTTGTTGCTACATGTTTGCGAAGTGGGGATATGCGCAATAAAGATGCTACCAGCTGTTCCACACCCTCATAACCACTAACTTCTCCCATCACATGCCGCGTAGGTCTAGTAATTAAGGGTCTCCCCGTGGCTACGGTCATATGCCCTTATATCTCATACTCCAAGTTAAGACATGATTGAAAGAGACGGCAGATTACTGTCACCTGTATGCCCACGTACCTCCAACCATGCTTAACGAAGATTGCCTTCAATATCCCTAATGGCAAATATTGCATGATGCATGACATACAACATCACCGAAGACAACCACCACTTTCACATATTGCAACTAAATACATAAATCTTTATTTCAAATCACAGAGGTGCTAGGGTTCCTCCATCTCCCAAGAACTAAGAGACTACTCACACATACAGAGATACAAGGCAATATCATGATAATGAGATGAAAGGTGTATGAATGTATGAAGGAATAAAAGTAGAAATCCACAATCAAGTTCTGGATTACAACAAGATGAAAGGAGGAATCGATGATGGACACATGGATGATGATGGTGTTGATTGAAATCGATGTTGGTGCCTCCTTCTCCCAAGTCTCCTTACCTTCTCCCTTTAATGGTGTGATGGTGGTGTTGGTGAAGATCTATGGCAGCAGGGCTACAACGTGCCAAGATGGGAATGATATTGTTGATGGCGGCTAGGTTTTCCCCTCCTTATATTGGATTTTGAAGGTCGGTTTCGTGTTCTGGGTAACCCCCGCACCAGATATGGCCTTCAAGCCTTCACAAATATTGTTTGGTTTGAAGAAACGGTCCCGGTGGAGGGTGGTATGGGTATACGGTGATGACCGTACCACTGGTCGTTAAATATTCTGGACTTGACAGTAATTTGAGCGCCATTTCTTCATGCACCAACTAAAGTGTTCTTCGACTCGTTGGATTCATATGGATGAGGGATAGAACACCATACTCTTGGATCTTTATTATCTTGTGATGGGAAAATTGACCCCTTTTTACCCTTAAAATGGCCAAGTCTTGGTGCGTATAGCTCCTCCATATTGCCTCCCTTTGGCTCATTTCCTTGTGCTTTGTCCATAAACGTTCTGAACATCTACACACACCCCAAACACAAGGAAAACTGATAAAATCCTATTAAAACTACTAGTTGTGCAAATCTCTCATGAAAATGAAGCACTGCTTGTAATCATGCATTTTAGGATATAGTCAGATCTAGGTACATCATGAAATGAGACAAAAAGTATATGTTTATGTAAACAAAAACTTGTTGCTTTTTGGACTCATGAACATCCCCAGCTAAACTCTTGCTCGTCCCAAGCGAGATTGTTTATAAATTCATGCTTTCATCTAGCTTACTGATAACCCACAAGTATAGGGGGTGTATTGTAGTACTTTAGATAAATAAGAGTGTCGAACCCAACGAGGAGCAGAAGGTGTTGACAAGCAGTTTCGATGAAGGATTCACTGTAAATGCTCACATACAAGTTTTCAGGAGGTTTTGATATAGCAGATAAATAAAATACAAGTAAGTAAAATGCGAGAATAATAATTGCAGCAAGTGGCCCAATCTTTTTTAGCACAAAGGACAAGCCGGTTTGTTTACTTATGATGACCAAACGTTTTTGAGGACACACGGGAATTTAGTCCAGTGCTTTCGCTTCATATAGTTGATTAATCTTCATTGTTTTGATAAGTGTTGTGTGGGTGAACCTATGCTAATGCACCACCCTTCCTAGGACTAATACATACTTGTGATTAAACCCCTTGCAAGCATCCGCAAATGCAAGAAAGTAATTAAGATAAATCTAACCACAGTCTTAAACTCTGAGATCCTGCTATCCCTTATGCATCGATATACCAACGGGGGTTCAGGTTGCTGTCACTCTGGCAACCCCACAATTAGCAAACGAATACAAGATGCATTCCCCTAGGCCCATAAAGGTGAAATATCATGTAGTCGACGTTCACATGACAGCATTAGAAGAATAACACCACAACTTAAATATCAAACCATTAAATATTACTCAACATAGTTCACTACTAACATTTAGACTTCACCCATGTCCTCAAGAACTAAACGAACTACTCACAAGACATCATATGGAACATGATCAGAGGTGATATGATGATGGATAACAATCTGAACATAAACCTTGATTCAATGGTTTCACTCAATAGCATCAATAACAAGGAGTAATCAACACCGGGAGAGTTTCCCCTATGAAATAATCAAGATTCAACCCTAGATGTTACAGCGGAGACGAGGTGCATTGATACGTCTCCGACGTATCGATAATTTCTTATGATCCATGCCATATTATTGATGATACCTACATGTTTTATGCACACTTTATGTCATATTCGTGCATTTTCTGGAACTAACCTATTAACAAGATGCCGAAGAGCCAGTCTGTCGTTTTCGCTGTTTTTGGTTTCAGAAATCCTAGTAACGAAATATTCTCTGAATTGGACGAAATCAAGACCCGGTGGCCCTATTTTGCCACGAACCTTCCGGAAGACCGAAAGGGATACGAAGTGGGGCGACGAGGCGCCGCCACCATAGGGCCGCGCGGCCGCAGGGGGCCCGCGCCGCCCTATGGTGTGGGCCCCTCGTCGGCCTTCCGACTCGCCCTTCCGCCTACTTAAAGCCTCCGTCGCGAAACCCCCGATGCGGAAAACCACAATACGGAAAACCTTCCGCAGACGCCGCCGCCGCCAATCCCATCTCGGGGGATTCTCGGAGATCTCCTCCGGCACCCCGCCGGGAGAGGGGATTCATCTCCCGGAGGACTCTACACCGCCATGGTCGCCTCCAGAGTGATGAGTGAGTAGTTCACCCCTGGACTATGGGTCCATAGCAGTAGCTAGATGGTTGTATTCTCCTCATTGTGCTTCATTGTTGGATCTTTGTGAGCTGCCTAACATGATCAAGATCATCTATCCGTAATACTCTATGTTGTGTTTGTCGGGATCCGATGGATAGAGAATACCATGTTATGTTAATTATCAAGTTATTACATATGTGTTGTTTATGATCTTGCATGCTCTCCGTTATTAGTAGAGGCTCGGCCAAGTTTTTGCTCTTAACTCCAAGAGGGAGTATTTATGCTCGATAGTGGGTTCATGCCCGCATTGACACCTGGGACAAGTGACGTAAAGTTCTAAGGTTGTGTTGTGTCGTTGCCACTAGGGATAAAACATTGGCGCTATGTCCGAGGATGTAGTTGTTGATTACATTACGCACCATACTTAATGCAATTGTCTCGTTGCTTAGCAACTTAATACCGGAAGGGGTTCGGACGATAACCTCGAAGGTGGACTTTTTAGGCATAGATGCAGCTTGGATGGCGGTCTATGTACTTTGTCGTAATGCCCAATTAAATCTCACTATACTTATCATGACATGTATGTGCATTGTTATGCCCTCTCTATTTGTCAATTGCCCGACCGTAATTTGTTCACCCAACATGCTTTTATCTTATGGGAGAGACACCTCTAGTGAACCGTGGACCCCGGTCCATTCTTTTATACCGAAATACAAATCTGCTGCAATACTTGTTTTTACCGTTTTCTTGCAAACAATCATCTTCCACACAATACGGTTAATCCTTTGTTACAAGCAAGCTTCGGTGAGATTGACAACCTCACTCGTTTCGTTGGGGCAAAGTACTTTGGTTGTGTTGTGCAGGTTCCACGTTGGCGCCGGAATCTCTCGGTGTTGCGCCGCACTACATCCCGCCGCCATCAACCTTCAACGTGCTTCTTGGCTCCTCCTCGGTTCGATAAACCTTGGTTTCTTTCTCGAGGGAAAACTTGCCGCTGTGCGCATCATACCTTCCTCTTGGGGTTCCCCAACGAACGTGTGAAATACACGCCATCAAGCTCTTTTTCTGGCGCCGTTGCCGGGGAGATCAAGACACGCTGCAAGGGGAGTCTCCACTTCTCAACCTCTTTACTTTGTTTTTGTCTTGCTTTATTTTATTTACTACTTTGTTTGCTGCACTTATATCAAAACACAAAAAAATTAGTTGCTAGCTTTACTTTATTTACTGTCTTGCACTCTATATCAAAAACACAAAAAAATTAGTTACTTGCATTTACTTTACTTGATTCATTATGTTTCCTTTTAATTTTACCACAAAAAACATACCGGTAGGTCGCGGGTCTATAATTGGGAGGAACAATATAGAAGAATTTTTCACCCATGTTAGTACCGTTGAAGATTTTGAAGATAGACACTTGGTAGAACTTGCTCCCACTTATGAAATTGCTGCCGTCGCTTTAGTCCGCATGTTGGAAACTAAATTTGTTAATCTCAATCCTATAATCCAACACATGTTTCTTACACTTGGTGATATGGAAGAGGGGGAAAAGAAAGATTTTTTTTTAGAAACCCTTCTTAGAGAATTTGGTGGTCTAGCAAGAGAGGCTAGAAAGGTCTTCGCTAAATTTAATATGCTTGGTTCTCATACTAATTTTGTTAGTCTCCTTGAAAAAATGGATATTGATAGGATAAGGTACACTAATAATGCTAATGATGGTGGGGAGATCAAAGCACCAATACCATGTAAACTCCTAGCTATGAATGATGCACTAGAAAATAACTATGCTTGGCTTGTTCCTGAAAATTTGTTTGATGAGAGTAGCAAGCCCAAGACTAATGAAAAGGGAGACGCTGAAACTTATGTATCCAATATACTATGCATGGTTGAGAAAACTCCAAACCCCGCTGTAGGTGCACCACCCTTCGATAACACTTGAGTTACACTTCATCGCGCCTAGCTGAAAGGCGTTAAAGAAAAGCGCTTATGGGAGACAACCCATGTTTTTACTACAGTATTTTTGTTTTATATTTGAGTCTTGGAAGTTGTTTACTACTGTAGCAACCTCTCCTTATCTTAGTTTTGAGTTTTATTGTGCCAAGTAAAGTCTTTGATAGTAAAGTAAGTACTAGATTTGGATTACTGCGCAGTTCCAGATTTCTTTGCTGTCACGAATCTGGGTCTACCTCCCTGTAGGTAGCTCAGAAAATTAAACCAATTTACGTGCATGATCCTCAGATATGTACGCAACTTTCATTCAATTTGGGCATTTTCATTTGAGCAAATATGGTGGCCTAATAAAATCCATCTTTACGGACTGTTCTGTTTTGATAGATTCTGCCTTTTATTTCGCATTGCCTCTTTTGCTATGTTGGATGAATTTCTTTGATCCATTAATGTCCAGTAGCTTTATGCAATGTCCAGAAGTGTTAAGAATGATTGTGTCACCTCTGAACACGTGAATTTTTATTGTGCACTAACCCTCTAATGAGTTGTTTCGAGTTTGGTGTGGAGGAAGTTTTCAAGGATCAAGAGAGGAGTATGATGCAATATGATCAAGGAGAGTGAAAGCTCTAAGCTTGGGGATGCCCCGGTGGTTCACCCCTGCATATTATAAGAAGACTCAAGCGTCTAAGCTTGGGGATGCCCAAGGCATCCCCTTCTTCATCGACAACATTATCAGTTTCCTCCCCTGAAACTATATTTTTATTCCGTCACATCTTATGCACTTTGCTTG
The DNA here is from genome assembly GCF_022539505.1 of Lolium rigidum. NCBI lineage: Eukaryota > Viridiplantae > Streptophyta > Magnoliopsida > Poales > Poaceae > Lolium > Lolium rigidum. The sequence goes on from NC_061513.1 coordinate 125,931,269, forward strand.
GAGCGTTGGTTTGTTTTTGTTTTTGTTTTGTTTGAATAAAATGGATCCTAGCATTCACTTTGTGGGAGAGAGACATGCTCCGCTGTAGCATATGGACAAGTATGTCCTTAGGCTCTACTCATAGTATTCATGGCGAAGTTTCTTCTTCCTTAAATTGTTATATGGTTGGAATTGGAAAATGCTACATGTAGTAATTCTAAAATGTCTTGGATAATTTGATACTTGGCAATTGTTGTGCTCATGTTTAAGCTCTTGCATCATATACTTTGCACCCATTAATGAAGAAACACTTAGAGCTTGCTAATTTGGTTTGCATATTTGGTTTCTCTAGAGTCTAGATAACATCTAGTATTGAGTTTTGAACAACAAGGAAGACGGTGTAGAGTCTTATAATGTTTACAATATGTCTTTTATGTGAGTTTTGCTGCACCGTTCATCCTTGTGTTTGTTTCAAATAACCTTGCTAGCCTAAACCTTGTATCGAGAGGGAATACTTCTCATGCATCCAAAATACTTGAGCCAACCACTATGCCATTTGTGTCCACCATACCTACCTACTACATGGTATTTATCCGCCATTCCAAAGTAAATTGCTTGAGTGCTACCTTTAAAATTCCATCATTCACCTTTGCAATACATAGCTCATGGATCAAATAGCTTAAAAACTATTGTGGTATTGAATATGTACTTATGCACTTTATCTCTTATTAAGTTGCTTGTTGTGCGATAACCATGCTTCTGGGGACGCCATCAACTATTCTTTGTTGAATATCATGTGAGTTGCTATGCATGTCCGTCTTGTCTCGAAGTAAGAGAGATCTACCACCTTAATGGTTGGAGCATGCATATTGTTAGAGAAGAACATTGGGCCGCTAACTAAAGCCATGAATCATGGTGGAAGTTTCAGCTTTGGACACATATCCTCAATCTCATATGAGAATAATAATTGTTGCCACATGCTTATGCATTAAAGAGGAGTCCATTATCTCGTTGTCCATGTTGTCCCT
>NC_061513.1:125932375-125950452 GCF_022539505.1 Lolium rigidum
GCACTACAGGAATGGGAGGCTATGCCGAGGGCCAGTGCTATACGCCGACGGCCAAAGTCGGGGCCGTCGGCGTATGGCCCGGCCGGGCCAGCCTGCCCTTCCAACACTCGGCGAAACATGGCCGTCGGCGTAGCGACCTCTACGCCGAGGGCAGCCCTCGGCATATCTTTGGCCCTAGGCGTAGACAGGGCTACGCCGACGGCCACCCTCGGCGTAGGCTATTTTTCAAATTTGTCTAATTTTGTAAAAATCATAACTAATTCATATGATGTCAGAAAAATGCGTATGAGGTATCAAAATGTTCAGAAAAACATCCTCTATCCGTTTATGTCAAAATCATGCATATTTGAATCATGTAGAATAACATGTTAATATATAAACAATTCAATCACTTTCTTATATGTTCTCAGGTTCCCGTTTTAGCCAGATGGCAATTTAAACGAAGTCAGAAAATCTCGCGGAGCCGCATGGCATCATTTTATGTGTCCTAGTAACCACTCCAAAAGATGAAATTGGGATACGACAATTATTTTGGAAAACCCTTCACGAACAGGGCTATCAAGTCCAGATTTCTATGGCTTTTAGGGCAATGAGTAGGAAATGGCCCGTGACACCGCATAGTTTGTCGGAACGAAACCATATTTGGCACGTGTGTGGTCCCTGGGATGGGAAGCAAGGCCCCGGGAGCGCATTTCCAATCCGACCCATGGGCGATGGTTTTTTCATTTTCGGGGTGCCAAAACAGGTTTTTTTGTGAAGGAACTACATGGGGCGCATTTTAGTATTGCGGGAGACCTCTGCGTAGTGGTAGGACACCGCCTTCGCACCCCATATCACATGCCATATGTGCGCGCTAGCTATCTGGAAATCCATGCGGCTTCCTGCGGTGTCCCGCCGAATCCGCTGGAAAGTGACCGGATTTGAACTAGGGCTACACTTTTCGTCGCTCAATAAATTCCGCAAAAATTGTTTTTAGGTCTATGACATATCAGTTTATGTGCTAATTTTTGTCCGTTTAGCGCGATGGTAAACGGGTGCACCAGACGCGCCGGTACGGCCATACCGCATCTCCGTGGGGGCCCCTTTTGGCCAAATGACAATTTAAACAAAGTCAGAAAATCCCGCGGAGCCGCATGGCGTCATTTTATGTGTCCTAGTAACCACTCCAAAAGTCGGAATTAGGATACGGCAATTATTTTGGAAAACCCTTCACAAACAGGGCTATCACGTCCGAAGTTCTATGGCTTTTAGGGCAAATGAGTAGGAAACGGCCCGTGACACCGCATAGTTTGTCGGAACGAGGCCATATTTGGCACGTGCGTGGTCCCTGGGATGGGAAGCAAGGCCCCGGGAGCGGATTTCCAATCCGACCCATGGGCGATGGTTTTTTCATTTTCGGGGTGCCAAAACGGGTTTTTTTGTGAAGGAACTACATAAGGCGCATTTTAGTATTGCGCGAGACCTCCGCGTAGTGGTAGGACACCGCCTTCGCACCCCATATCACATGCCATATGTGCGCGCTAGCTATCCGGGAATCCATGCGGCTTCTCGCGGTGTCCCGCCGAATCCGCTGGAAAGTGACCGGATTTGAACTAGGGCTACACTTTCCGTCGCTCAATAAATTCCGCAAAAAATGTTTTTAGGTCTATGACATATCAGTTTATGTGCTAATTTTTGTCCGTTTAGCGCGATGGTAAACGGGTGCACCAGCGCGCCCGGTACGACCATACCGCATCTCCGTGGGGGCCCCTTTTGGCCAAATGACAATTTAAACAAAGTCAGAAAATCCCGCGGAGCCGCATGGCGTCATTTTATGTGTCCTAGTAACCACTCCAAAAGTCGGAATTAGGATACGGCAATTATTTTGGAAAACCCTTCACAAACAGGGCTATCACGTCCGAAGTTCTATGGCTTTTAGGGCAAATGAGTAGGAAACGGCCCGTGACACCGCATAGTTTGTCGGAACGAGGCCATATTTGGCACGTGCGTGGTCCCCGGGATGGGAAGCAAGGCCCCGGAGCGGATTTCCAATCCGACCCATGGGCGATGGTTTTTTCATTTTCGGGGTGCCAAAACGGGTTTTTTTTGTGAAGGAACTACATAAGGCGCATTTTAGTATTGCGCGAGACCTCCGCGTAGTGGTAGGAAACCGCCTTCGCACCACATATCACATGCCATATGTGCGCGCTAGCTATCCGGGAATCCATGCGGCTTCTGCGGTGTCCCGCCGAATCCGCTGGAAAGTGACCGGATTTGAACTAGGGCTACACTTTCCGTCGCTCAATAAATTCCGCAAAAAATGTTTTTAGGTCTATGACATATCAGTTTATGTGCCAATTTTTGTCCGTTTAGCGCGATGGTAAACGGGTGCACCGAGCGCGCCGGTACGGACATACCGCATCTCCGTGGGGGCCCGTTTTGGCCAAATGACAATTTAAACAAAGTCAGAAAATCCCGCAGAGCCGCATGACGTCATTTTATGTGTCCTAGTAACCACTCTAAAAGTCGGAATTAGGATACGGCAATTATTTTGGAAAACCCTTCACAAACAGGGCTATCACGTCCGGAGTTCTATGGCTTTTAGGGCAAATGAGTAGGAAACGGCCCGTGACACCGCATAGTTTGTCGGAACGAGGCCATATTTGGCACGTGCGTGGTCCCTGGGATGGAAAGCAAGGCACCGGGAGCGGATTTCTAATCCGACCCATGGGCGATGGTTTTTTCATTTTCGGGGTGCCAAAACGGGTTTATTTTGTGAAGCAGCTACATGGGGCGCATTTTAGTATTGCGCGAGACCTCCGCGTAGTGGTAGGACACCTCCTTCGCACCACATATCACATGCCATATGTGCGCGCTAGCTATCTGGGAATCCATGCGGCTTCCTGCGGTGTCCCGACGAATCCGCTGGAAACTGACCGGATTTGAACTAGGGGTACACTTTCCGTCGCTCAATAAATTCCGCAAAAAATGTTTTTATGTCTATAACACATCACTTTATGTGCTAATTTTTGTCCGTTTAGCGTGTTGGCGAACGGTGCACCAGCCCGCCCGATACGGCCATTTCGCATCTCGCGAGGGGGCTATTTTGGCCACATGGCAAATTGGGCATCATATTTGGATTCCTCTAATTTTTAGGTTCAAATGATGATATGTATGTTATATTTAGATTCCTCTCATTTTTCTGATCGATTTAGACATATTATTTGTGGAATTTTGATTTTCCGATTTAAAGATATTAATTATTCAATATTAAATAGAAAAAAGACCAAAAAATAAAATCATTTTATTTTTATTTGAATTCAATATTATTATTACTTATATATATTCATTGTTGTCTACTTAAGTAATTGTTTGGGATTCAAAAATAAAGAAGTGTGCATCACGGTTCAATGGTTAATAGGGTTGATATGCTATTATTATCAGCAAGAGGTGTCAATTCTATAATGGAAGCTCATCCGAATGGAACCAAGAAGTTAAGCGTGCTTGAGGCTGGAGTAGTGTGAGGATGGGTGACCGACTGGGAAGTTTAACCATGATTGTAATTTGACATAAGATTAAGTGTAGTTAGAGTTAAAAGTGTATTGGGTGAAAGATAAACAAGTAAAAAAAGAAAAAAAAAGAAAAGAAAAGGAAAAAATTGTGTAAAAGAAATTAAAATTTTAAAATTTTTAAAAGTCTATGCCTAGGGTTTTGCCGTCGGCATACAGAAAAAAATATTTTTTTTTTCGAATTTTTTTTTTTTTGAATTTTTTTGGAAACGGGAAATTTGAATTTTTTAAAAGTCTATGCCGAGGGTTTTGCCGTCGGCGTAGCGTCCTACGCCGAGGGCCGGGCTACGCCGACGGCGATAGTGCCTTTGCCGAGGGACTTACACGCCGAGGAGCTATGCCAAGGGCGGCCCTCGGCATAGCCTACGCCGAGGGCCAAAGCATGCTACGCCGAGGGTTCCCGGCCCTCGGCATATAGCCCCATTCCTGTAGTGCAGGTTGACGTCGGCAATCGACTCACAGCTAACTACCATATTTTTCCCGTCCGATGATATCATCGAATCTTTATAATGCATGTTGCAACCCAACATTAGCACGAATCATTGACATTTGAAAGATATTTTCTTAGTTATAACCTCATTTTGAAAAATTTAGTTGCAACACAACTTTCAACTATCTTAATTGCAACTCAAGTACATGAATCACCATGCAAATTTGATGTTGTGGGATTCGACCGAGAACTATGTTAGTTCTAGCCAGAAATTTAATTTGTAAATTTTTGTCTGCGGGTCGATTTTCAAGGAAAATAAAGACGAAAATTTTGATTCATTTTTGTTGTTGTTAAGAACGACTAGAACTCAGTGGTTAGGGGTACTTGGTTAGATTTATTTTTGGCCTCTTGCCTTTAGCTTATACACTCTCCGTTTCTGTTTCAATGAATACATTTTTTTTCTTAAATCCAGCAAAGTTTTACCAACCCGATGCAAAAAAAAACTTTTAGCAAAGTCTATTAAAAAATATGATATTCTATAGATTTGATATGAAAGGATATTGATTTTGCATTTTGCACGTTAATGATTTTTCGTAAAAAATTATAATTTTTTTTATAGATTTTACTAGCTCAGGTGTGGAAAAATTTTGACAAAAAATTCTACATGTACATCTCAATAATATATGTGTATGCGTCAAGTTTCACGAAAAAATAATATTTTTTGTGGTCTATGTAAAAAAGAGAAAACTTATCCTGTGAAAAGCATTGTTTTCAGCACTGAATTTTGTCTTTTTTACACACGTCACATGATAAGTTCATTTTTTATGAAACAACTTTGTGAGCGCGTAGCACGTGAAGATGTACGTGCGAATTTTTTGTTTCAATTTTTTAAAAATTTAAAATATGTGTAAGATGCATTTCAAAATATAGGGAGCATATGCTCCCATGTTCCAAAACACCACTCCCTGTTATGAATGTATTCCTTGTTTGGTCACACAATAAAATTCTTGGGTATTTGTACCATATTGGTTGGTATGAGGTGTCATACAAAACAACGCAATACAAGAATACAGTGGCCTAAGTGACTGAAAAGGAATATGGTAGGAATGCACGTCTGGAACAAAATAAAGTGTTATTGTGTTCATCGTTGTCATTCTACCTAGCCCTTCAGATTTATAATAAAGAACTTTATAATTGTTGTTTTTGTTCTAGTCAAATGAAAACAATGAGTTGTTCAAATTATGACAATATTCCATGTACGATGGATAAGTTATTATAAATCTTTATGATGAAGCACACATGCATAACACTGACGCTAAAATGCCATAAGGCAAATGATGTGAACTCCGCTTATTAGTGGAACCGCCATTTGGATCATGTTAGAAAGGAACGCATGAAGTAACTCCATGCAAATGGATTTTTGGATTCATTTGATTTTTGAATCGTTTGGCGCTTGCAAATCTCTTCTAAAGAGAATGACTGAAATTCCGTTTATAGGCCAAAAATTTGAACGGGCAACTGACTTAGTGGAAACATACATGATGATGTATGTGGTTCATTGGGCACAGTTGTGTGCGGGAGATTCTTCTATTTCATGAAAACTTCCAACAATGAATTGAGTGTATATATGTGGATATATTTATTCGATAAGGAAGAAGTTTGAAACATTTGAGTGGATTCAAATAAATTTCAGCATGAAGTGGAAATCATCGTAATAAAAAAATTCAAATATCTATGATTGGATCATGGTGGAAATATTTGAATTACGAGTTTTAGCGAATATCTAAGAGAGTTATGAAATTGTTCTACAACCTCACGTTTCTTGGAGTATCATAGTGATGATGGAGTGTCCGAGAGACGTATCCAAATCTGTTGGATTAATGACGAGATAAAATAAAATGACGCCATTATATTTTTGTGGATTATGCTTTAGAGACTACCGCTTTTACACTAAATAGAGCGTCATCATAATCCGTTGAAATGACACCATATGAGTCATGGCATGGGTATAAACCCTAATAGTCCTTTCTTAAATTTTGGTATGCGTAGCATAAGTAAATAAGTTTACAACCAAAATCGGATGAATGTCCTTGTTAGTTATCCCAGAGAATTGATTGGGAATTCTTTCCACTATGAAGTCAAAGACAATAGTGTTTGTCGATGTTTCTTACTTATTTCCAAGAAATTGTTTCTAGCGATGTATTTGAGTGGGAGGACAATGGAACTTGATAAGGTTTATGAACCTGAGCATGATGATCAGAGTAGCGCAGCATCGGAAATGGTTCCGGAAGCGGCCACGACGATCATAGCTCCCATGACTACAAAAGAGTTATAGTCATGGAGATCGAAGTACCCATTGAACCTTGTAGGTATGGTTTACTTTGTGATCAAATAAATGATTTGTGGACAAAGGATTGATTTTGAACAATGATAAACCAACTACATACAAAGAAGTTATGATGAGCCCTGACTCCGTTAAAATGGCTATGCGCCATGAAATCCAAGATAGGTGAATACTTTTTGAAAGTAAATGGATCTATAAAATTGATGGACTTGGATGGAATATCCTTGAAGAAGCTCGACTTGTCGAAAAGTTTTTTACGACAAAGTTCAAAGAGTTGACTACGATAAGATTAGATCTTCCGTAGCAATGCTTATAGTCTATGTGGATTATTCTAGTAATCGCTACATATTTCTTTTATGAGATATGATAGTAGGATGGCAGAAATACATTCCTTACTAGAAGTGTGTATGAAGGATGTATACTAGATACAAACCAAAGAGTTTTGCTAGTCCATGAAATACTAGATGGGTATACAAACTTCAGTGAATGAAGTAAGTATCACGGAGTTGGAATCTTCACCGGATGAAATAATCAAAGAGTTTTGATTTCATCAGAAACGATGAAGATGCTTGCATTTGCAAGAAATTAAGTGGGAGCGCTGAGACATAGTTATAATATTATATGTGGCTGACATATCATTGATTATAAATGATATAATTATATACTTGATGTGATTAAAAGGTTTCATTGAGATTTAACTTCAATGAAAGAATATGGACTGAAACATATTTAGTGTCAAGATCTATGAAAATAGATTGAAACACATAATAAGTTTAAGTCAAAGTACATAGAATGAATATTGAAGTAGTTTAATATAAAAATATTAAGAAGGTATTATTTTCTGTGTGAAGGTTTAACAAGACTTGAGTGTATTTGACACTCGATGAGTAAAAACACATGAGTGATTTTAGATCACGAATAATATGTACAAAATCAGATGTCCTGTGCTCTAAAGTGTTACGAGCATATACCAGAATGATTCATGCAATAATCATTGGACAACAGTAAGAATATCCCTGAGTGCTTTAGAAGAACTAAGAATATATATATAGTTTTGTATGGGGTAATGACAAACAAATCGCTGTAAGGTGTTGCACCAATATTAGTTTGGTCTCATATAAAAATAAGATTTTGATCTCAGTTAGGCTAAGTGTTATTTAAAAGGTAGCACAATGAGCTAGAAGAAATCTTTGCTAGATTTAGATTAGTTCTAATTATTGTGACGGATTCTACAAACAAAGGCAGAGTATGTCATTGTTTTGACAATGACTGAGGATGTTAAGTCGAGGAGTTCTTTGAGAACTTGGTGTAGTTCCGATAGTTTCAGAACTTTGAAGCTATATTGTGTGTGACAATATTAGTGACTTATTTCAGACCGCGGAATTAAGGTTCCACCAGAGGACTAAGCATATATAATTAATGCTGACTCATTTGGAAAATGAGTGATGCGTTGAGATGCAAATGAATTGCAAAATACATACGTTTCTGAGCGTGTCAGATCCGTTGACTAAAACCTCTCCCGTGAGCAAAACATGATAAGCACCAGAAGGCCAAGGTGTTATATCTTTACAAATGTAAACTAGATTATTGACTCTAGTGCAAGTGGGAGACTGTTGGAGATATGCCCAAGAGGCAATAATAAATTAGTTATTGTTATATCTTAGTGTTCATGATAAATGTTTACATCCCATGCTATAATTGTATTAACCGAAACATTGATACATGTGTGTTATGTAAACAACAAGAAGTCCCTAGTAAGCCTCTTGTATAACTAGCTTGTTGATTAATAGATGATCATGGTTTCGTGATCATGAACATTGGATGTTGTTAATAACAAGGTTATGTCATTGAGTGAATGATATAATGGACATACACCTAAATAAGCGTAGCATGAGATCAAGTCATTGAGTTCAACTTGCTATAAGATTTCGATACATAGTTACCTAGTCCTTCGACCATGAGATCATGTAAATCACTTAGACCGGAAGGGTACTTTGATTACATCAAACGCCATTGTGTAAATGGGTGGTTATAAAGATGGGATTAAGTATTCGGAAAGTGTGAGTTGAGGCATATGGATCAACAGTGGGATTTGTCCATCCCGATGACGGATAGATATACTCTGGGCCCTCTCGGTGGAATGTCGTGTGATTAGCTTGCAAGCATGTGACTGGGTCACAAGAGATGACATACCACGGTAACGAGTAAAGAGTACTTGTCGGTAACGAGGTTGAACAAGGTATGGAGATACCGATGATCGAACCTCAGACAAGTAAAGTATCGCGTGACAAAGGGAATCAGTATCGTACGTAAATGGTTCAATCGATCACTAAGTTATCGCTGAATGTGTGGGAGACATTATGGATCTCCAGATCCCGCTATTCGTTATTGGTCGGAGAGGAGTCTCGACCATGTCTGCATAGTTCACGAACCATAGGGTGATGCGCTTAAGGTTCGATGTCGCATAAGTAGATTCAGAATATGAGATGGAGACGAAGTTTGTTCGGAGTCTCGGATGGGATCCAGGACATCACGAGGAGGTCCGGAATGGTCCGGAGAATAAGATTCATATAAGGGAAGTTAATTTCTAGGTTTCGGAAAAGTTCGGGATTTTTCCGGTGGAAGACCGAGAAGGTTCTAGAAGGTTCCGGGGGTCCCACCAGTGGGCCCACGACCCTAGGAGGCCTAGCATGGGCCGAGGGGATGCACCCTAGCCTAATGGTCCAGGAGCACATGCCCCTCAAGGCCCAAGTCGGCCACCCTTAGGGTTTTCCCCAAAACCCTAGGGGGGATCAACTTGGGGGGAAGAATTCCCCTTCCCCCCTCTTGGCCGCCGGCCCTAGATGGGTTTGGGGCTTTGGGGGGCCACCCAAACCAACCTCCCCCCTTATATAAAGAGGGGAGGGGGCAGGGGGCGCTCACCCCAATCAGACCTAGCTCTGGCCGCCCCCATCTCTCCTCCATAGTGCTGTACCGGCTTGGCGAAGCCCTGCAGCTTTTCTCCTCCACCACCACCACCACGCCGTCGTGCTGCTGGGATTCCGAGGGGATCTACCACACCTCCGCTGCCCGCTCGAACGGGGAGAGGACGGGCTTCATCGACACCGTACGCACGACCGAGTATGGAAGTGCTGCCGGATTGCAACACTCGATGATCGACTACATCAACAACGAGATCTAATCTCGTAGGCTTTGAAATCTTCGAGGGTTAGTCTCACATACATCTCATTGCTTCGATCTTGGTAGATTAGATCTTGGCTTTTCCATAGATTAGATCTTGGATTTATTCGTCTTTGCGGTAGAATTTTTTTGTTTTCTATGCAACGAACCCATCAATCTACATCACCATGCCCACCTCCGAAGTGATGCGTGAGTAGTTCATCCTTGGACTATGGGTCCATAACAATAGCTAGATGGTTGTCTTCCCCAATTTGTGCCTCATGTTTAGATCTTGTGAGCTTCCCTACATGATCAAGATCATCCTTATGTAATGCTACACGTTGTGTTTGATGGGATCCGATGAATATTGAATACTATGTTGAGATCGATTATATATTGTTATCATATTTTATTTGTGATCTTGCATGCTCTCCGTTGCTAGTAGATACTCTGGCCAAGTAGATGCTTGTGACTCCAAGAGGGGGTATTTATGCTCGATAGTAGGTTCATGCCTCTAGTTTTCTGGAAGAGTGACAAGAACTTCTAAGATTGTAGATGTGCCGTTGCTACTAGGGATAAAAAAAGAATGTTTTATCCAAGGGTAATTCTATTGTTTACTTTACACACTTTGCTTAATGCGATAATCTGTTGCTTGCAACTTAATACTGGAAGGGGTTCGGACGATAACCGGAAGGTGGATTATTAGTCATAGACGCAGTTGGATTATGTTCTATGTATTATGTTGTAATGCCAACACGAATCTCATAGTAATCATCTTGTCATGTATGGTCGATATTCTGTCAATTACCCAGCTGTAATTTGTTCACCCAACATGTTATTTATCTTTATGGAGAGACACCTCTAGTGAACTGTGAACCCCGGTCCTTTTCCTTTACTCGGATAAATTCAACGACTGAAATCATGTTCTGTTTACTTACTGCAAGCTATGTTCTCTTTGTTTACTGCAAACATCCCCTTCCACTCGATACATTTAATCCTTTGCGTTCAGCGAAACCGGTGAGATTGACAACCTCACTGAAAGTTGGGGCAAAGTATTTTGGTTGTGTTGTGTGAAGGTTCCACTTTGTTGCTGACGCCGGTAGTGCGCCCTGTCACTAGTCAGCTAGCAACACCTTCAGAAGTCACGCCTTTCTCCTACTGGTCGATTAAACCTTGGTGTCTTACTAAGGGAAAACTTACTTCTGTGCTCATCATACCTTCCTCTTGGGGTTCCCCAACGGTGTGCAATCTGCGCTCATCAGCGGAACACGTGGCACATTTTCTAAGACAATTCATGCATCATGCCCCAACCATCGGGGCGCATTAGAGCGATTAGCTTCCAAAGAAGTCGTTGTCTGCCGTATACACTAGCATTACGGGGATGCACGTTTTGTGTAATCTCTTAGTTCCAAAACAGATGTCACGGATTTATCAAGCTAGATATATAGGTGTCTAGACAATCTGCAAAATATTTTTTCTATGATGGAGGGAGTACGAGATTTCGTAAGGCGCGGACGTGTAGAGCAGTGGGTTGACGAGTTCTGAGCCATGCCATGACCGTTCGCGGCGTGCTTTTGTGTCACTAGATTATTAAAGTGCGTCGTCTTGATGCACGATCCGGTGAAATTCATGTATATACGGAAATGTGATAATGTTTTTTTATATCTTATAAAAGGCAGTGAACTACATGAAATTACAAACAAAGTAACAAACATTTATATATAACCGGGAAAATGAGAGAGTTTATTAGAGCAACTAACATTTGTTGATTCTGTCAACAACAACAAAACAATGAAAGAACACCAAAATCATCATCTACATAGGCTAGGCATTGTTGTAGCATGGTCTTTAGAGGTGACGACACAAACGAACCAAATTTAACACCGGTGGAAATTAAAAGATAAATTAGCCATTAGTTGGGAGTCAAAGGAGAGCGACATCAGAAGTACTCCCTCCATCCCAAAATGTAAGGCGCCTAAGGATTGGTTAAAAGTCAAACCTAACTAACTTTGACCAAATATTTAGGAAAAATAATTACATCTATAATATCAAACGAACATATTAAGAAAATAATCTTTACGGTGAATCTATTGATGTTGATTCAGTATTGTAAATGTTCATATTTTTGTGCATAAACTTGGTCAAACTTAAAAGACGTTAACTTTTGACTAGTCCTTAGACGCCTTACATTTTGGGATGGAGGGAGTAGAAGATTAATCCATGTTCAATACAATAAAATTGCGTTCATGTACCTCGGTGTTATATCTAAGGGAAGTAATCATTCCTCATTTTTTCCAAATGATTTTCCATGACGGTGATGTCTAGGTATTCTGCACCACAACAGGGTTGTTGCAATACTTAACTATAGTAAATATTTATTTAAATATTGATTCCATGAGAGTTTTGCGGAATAGAAACTAAACAACCTCGTGACTGCGTTGTCAATGCAGCCACATTCACACCCTATTAAGAAAATAACCTATTCTATAGGTTGCTACGGAACTACTGTAATCAAACATATGGTTTGAAGAAGTTGTGAATAAGAACAATATTTTAAACAAGGTAAATAAATGCTATAAGTAAATTAAGAACATGTGAATGATAACAAGATAAACTACAAAGGACTAAAAGGAGCTCTTGGGGAAACACGGATTCACCACTAGCATGGATAATATGTTGGTTAGGAATCAATATGTTTGTTGCTACATGTTTGCGAATTGGGGAGATGCCCAAATAAAGGTGCTCCCAGAAGAATTGTTTCACACCCTCATAACCACTAACTTCTCCCATCGCATGCCGCACATTTCTAGCAATTAAGGGTCTCCCCCTGTCTATGGTCATATAGCCCTTACCTCTTACTCCTCGTTAAGACATGATTGAAACAGATGGCAGTTTGCTTTCATTTGTACACGCATGTACCTCCAACAATGATTAATGATGATTGCCTTCAATGTCCCTAATGAAAAATATTGCGTGGTGCACGAAATACAATATCATAGAAGACAACCACCACTTTCAGATATTGCAACTGAACACATAAATCTTTACTTCAAATCATAGAGGTTCTAGGGTTCCTTCATATCTCCAAGAACTAGGAGGCTACTCGCATATAGATATACAATGCAAGATCATGACAATGAGATGAAAGGCATCTGAGTGTATGAAGGAATACAAGTACAAATCCACAATCAAGTTCTGGATTAAAACAAGATGAATGGAGGAATCGATGGCTGACACGTGTTGATGATGGTGTTGATGGAGATAAATGTCGCTGCCTCCTTCTCCCCAAGTCTCATTCTCTTCCCCTTCAATGGTGTGATTTTGCTGAAGATCTATGGCGGTGGCAGGGCTCCGCTATGCCAAGATGGGAATGAGATTGTTGATGGTGTCTAGGGTTTTCCCCTCCTTATAGGCTCTCTAAGGTTGGATTTATGTTCTGGGTAACCCCCGCATCAGATATGGCCTTTGGGCCTTCACAAATATTTTTCAGTTTGAAGAAACGGTCCCGTCGAAGGGTGGTACGGGTATATGATACGGTCTGGTCGTTAAATATTTTGGACTTCTGCAGTAATTTGAGAGCCATTTCTTCATACAAACTACGATTGAGGTGTTCTTTGGCTCATTGGATTCATATGGATGAGGGCTACAACACCATAGCCTTGGATATTTATTATATTGTGATGGAAAAATTGACTCCATTCCCCCTTGAAATGGCTAAGTCTTGGTGCCTATAACTCCTCCATATTGCCTCCCTTTGGCTTCTTTCCTTGTGATTTTTCCATAAAAGTTCACAACACCTACACACCAAACACAAGGTAAAGTGATAAAATCCTACTAAAACTACTAGTTGTGCAAATCTCTCATGAAAAAAAGTAGTACTTGTAATCATGCATTTTAGGATATAGTCAGAGCTAGATACAACATGTAATGAGACAAAAGTATATGTTTATGTAATAAAAACATGTCTGTTTTTGGACTCATCAACACCCACCAGATAAAACCTTGCTCACCCCAAGCAAGATGGTTTATAAATTCATGCTTTCATCTAGCTTACCGATGAAGAGTGATGTCATGTATCCTTATTATTCCTACCAGCTCACAATAAGATTGCTCATATTTATACAAGGCATCACAAGATCACTTATATGTACATAGATTCATCAAGACTTCTATTCCCATGTCAAAGTTCAAATCAATATCTTGCAAGAAAACTTCTGATCGTCCTATTGCATTTTTATCTCTTCTCATTTTAACATTCAGAACTTAAAACAATATAGGAGTGAGAGAACATGACAAAAGAAGCATATCAATAGAACAACTCATTTTCTACTCCCACTTATTAACTCATGGCTTTCTAATACCTTCTTCAGTTGATTGTCTTTCAAGATCTCGCACTTATTAGTAATGATCATGCCAAAAAGTTGTAAACCTGGCTTAGAAGAACTAAGAATACTCCTTTTAGGATAATTTGAATTTGTTGCGTAAATATGCTCATGGATGTATTTTACTCTTCATAACATTGATGTTGGAGAATTTTAATGTATTCATAGCCAAAATCTGAGTTTTCTCGTGTGGTTGATCGTTTAACGGCCAACAGAGTTTTCCATTATATGCCAGCAGGGTAAGATACACATAAAACAATATGTCATTTTATCTAGGTGTTTTGGCACGAATCTCAATTACCGCAAAACAAGGTTCAATCAAATAACTCACTTCGAATAGTACCTTTAATTTGATTATTAATTTCTGTGGGGCTGAGTTTACTTCTAAGGATAGAATCTTAAGACAATTACTACAACACCCTAGTAATCATTGGAAGATTCTTTCTCATGTTCTGTTTTTTTCTTCAAAATATAGAGATCGTGGCAATGCTTCTATGAGGAACAAAAAAGATATCACAACCCAGATATAATTTGAACAAGGTGCATCAAAGTTCTAACTTGCCTCTTGTGGGGTCTAACATGCGGTAGTGTACCTGATATCTGCATAATCCAACATCTATACTCCATCTTTAAATCTCATATTTTTCAATAAATTAATAAAATATCTCTCTATCTTTACCACCAATGGACTAATTACCATTGTTATGTGGAAATCTTCTCTTTAATCATTTCCTTTCAGGAATATACACTTTTATGGTGAAATCTGAGCTGATTAATGAACAATCACGAGTTGCCTCCCAAGTCAAAGGCCGAAGGAGACCTCCAGAGAGATTAATGAACAGTGACACGGCGAGTTCGCTCCGTATGGCTTCCCGTAACGGGTGCAACCGCCTTGGCCAGGTCAACCCTAGCAACTTCCGTGAAGGGACTCTTATATAATTCGACGTCCAGACGCCGCAAAAGAGGAGAGAGTCGTCGCTGCCATTCGCCAACATCAGATCACATCTGAGGAGGAGATCCATCACCGAGACGCCGCCATCACCATCTCCACATTCATTTTTCCACCTCTATAGCCGTAGTCCATCTACTTGTGCATGCCTTTTTGTTTGCCTCACGATATTCGGTTAGCTCCAAGCTAACCACTCTTTCTCGATCCTGTGATTCGAAATCTCTTACTAGGTTAACTCTTAACCTTATGTAGCACAACCATGCATTTCTGGATCCGGTCACTCGAGGGATCCAGAGATTCTGTCTCATGAAGAGAGGGGCAAATCCCTTCTTGATTGACCACACCTTGCAACATGCTTCAGGACAAACCGGAAAGTTACCTTTATAACTAAACTTTTGTGGTGTAGCATTTGATAACCTCTAAGTAAGTCGATTCACATCTCAAATACATGCGACAATCTGAGGTCTAAGGACAAAGCGTGCACATCGTGTAGATATAGAACTTCAAGTGTAATTGCCATGTCTCGTGTTGGGACAGTTCAACCCATGGTCATAACATGTGTCCACGTCACCGGTTTGACATCTCCATGTCTATGACCTTCGAAACATAGTCATCAACCAATCTATGTGCTAGTGTAATATTCACATGTGTCCTCATACAAACTCCGACTAGGGACAACTTTAGAAAACCATACAAGTAAAGAGTTTCACAAACACGTATTTGCCAATCAATACAAGTTGCATGATATGGATATTCAAGAAACATTACATTACTCATGGATAAAAAAAAATATAATTATCTCTATGATTGCCTCTAGGGCATATTTCTTACATATAACAATGGTGGTGGTGTCCCGGTTCATACTCCCGTGGTGAGGACATTGCATATTCCTCTGCTGATTCATATTTTATTGTGGTTACTTGCAAATACTAAGTTGCTAACCCAGTATAATCTTGGTAACAGGAGAAAAGTGGATGATCCCTCCTGCTTGTTTTGCAATGAGCAGGAATCAATTAACCACTTGTTCTTCGAATGTGTGGTTGCCGTTAGCTTATGGGAGACTATTTCTTCCATCTTTAACAGGAATATTGGTGCTAATTTCAAATAGGTAGCTAGATGGTGGTTGAGTGAGAATAACAATTATGTTATGAATATATTCATATTCTCTTCTGCTATCTTATGGACTTGTGGTCCTCTCGGAATGATTTTTATTTCCAAGGCAAAGATGGCTCGGTGTCAAAAAAAAAAATACTGAAAAAAACTGCTACCTTTATCAGAAGCTGGAAATTGATGTGCCTCGACAAGCATGCTAGATTATCATCATGGGGCTTCTCGTCAGCGGAAAGAGTGGATTGTTGGCGGCAGGAGATTGCGAGTGAGAAGTTTCTTAATGGCCTTCGCCTTAGGCGTCCTATGGTGTAATTCTCATTTGTCGATCTTTATTGGTGTTTGTTCCAGTTTGGAGGTAATCTGGAACCTGGATGATCGAGTTCACAGGTCGCTGTGAAAAACTTGTGACACTTTGGTTGCGTTTTAAATGGAACCAGGGGGTTTCACCCTTTTTTGTTTGAAAAATAAAAAACATGCCAGGTGGAACGGAAAATACAGTACGTACTTACACAAGTGAACCAAAATACTCATGATACATGCAAATCTTCGTCCATTTGCTGATGATCATCGTCATTCATCCTCGCCCTTCCATTTGCTTATTACTGCCATGAGAGTCCGGCACTGCGGCCCTTCCGGTGCCAACGCCATCGCCGCCCCTTCCCGCAGTTGGTCCGCCTTCTTCCGCGCCGCCGCGCCCTTCTCCCCCGCCATAAGCTCCCTCGCCAGCTCCGCCACCTTCCCGCGCGGTACAATTACCCCGTCACTATCGATCGGCGGCCTCGCCCACAGCGCCAACCCTACCCGCTCCGACGACACCAACACCGCGTTCACCCTCTGCTCGGCGAACAGCGGCCACGCCACCATCGGCACGCCCGCCGCCGCGCTCTCGAGCGTGGAGTTCCACCCGCAGTGGGACACGAACCCTCCCACCGCTGGGTGGTTCAGGATCTCCACCTGCGGCGCCCACAGCGGCACCGCCAGCCCCGTGCCGCTCGTCCTCTCCACGAATCCTTCCGGCAGGTAGCTCAGAGGGTCGTTCCCACGGTCGGCCGACGTCCCGAAGTAGCCCGCGCCGCGGTCCTTGTCGCTGGGGAAGTGCACCACCCACAGGAATTTCTGCTCGCTGGCCTCCAGCCCGGCCGCCAGCTCGGCCGTTTGCTCCGTGGACAGCGTGCCGCCGCTGCCGAAGGACACGTACAGGACCGAGCCGTCCGGCTGGCCATCCAGCCACCGTAGGCAGCTGTGTTTGCCCGCCTCGTCGGAGACCGATCGGATGAACGGACCCACGGCATAGACCGGAGGGTACACGCCTTTGTCCGAAAGCTCTTCGAAAGCGATCAACGTCTCGCGCTCCATTGCGTCGAAGGTGTTGACGATGAAGCCGTCAGCGAGGAGGTAGTCGAGCCCCAGATCGACCATGAGGGGGTACGCGGGGTCGGAGCGGTTCTGGACGGGATCGACGAGGTCGGCGCCGTGCAGAGGCACGCACCCCGGGAGGACGACGGGCTCCGGGAGGTACCGGCACTCGCATGTGGTGGTCCTGGCGAGCTCTGGGATGTAGAGAATTGAGACCAGTGATGTGAGGCTCGAGGTGAAGAAGACGTACCGCGGCACGCCCAGCTCCTTGGCCACCTCGAGCGCCGCCGAGCAGAGCATGTCGGTCAGGAAGGTGGCGATCCCCGCGGGGGAGTCGAGGAGGGAGCGGAGCAGGTCGCGGAGGTGCGGCAGGGTGCGGTGGACGACGGTCAAGACGCGGGTCACGATGTGCGCGTCCGCGGGGAGGTCGTCGAGGGGCACCTCCGGGAGCGCGGCCACGGAGACGCACGCAGGGAGCGAGGCGAGCGGCGAGTTGTGGGCGGGCGAGGAAAGACTTGTGTAGGTGACGATGGTGGCGGTGAAGCCGTGGTGCGCGGCGAGGCGCGTCGCGAGCTCGGCCACCGGGAGGACGTGGCCCGCGCCGGGGCTCGTGAGCAGGACGACGTGCGGGGCATGCACCGGCGGCGTCATGATCGGCTATTCGCCAAAACTACTACACCACTCTGCAGCTGGGTATGTTCCGGCGGATGCGTTTGTTCCGCTGTTCTGCACCAAACGCATAGTGGGTACAAACTTATAAGCACAACGTACACTTACTTCACTAAAGTGGAAAGAACAC
>NC_061513.1:125950552-125961790 GCF_022539505.1 Lolium rigidum
GCTAGCCCGAATCTTAGAGCACTTCCAGCCGTTGGGCTCCCAAGGCCGAAATCCGGCGCTATTTAGCGCCGGATGGATGTATTTTTTTGGTCTGGGGAGGTCCATTTTTCCATCGGCAAGTCCAGGATGGATGAAAAGTTTTAACAAAAAACAGCGAATTCAAAACAAGATGAAATTCGTTCAAAAATAAGCGAAATTTAAAGATATTTAACATATATAGGCAAAGTTCATACATATATAGGCCGAATTCGTACATATATTTGAATTCGGCAGATGGAAACATAAACTAAAACTAATAACGGTCTTCTACATGCCGAAATGGCGGTAGAAGGTCCTGTAGTCGCCGCCATCGTCGTCGTCGTCGATCGAGTTGCCGGCGTCCTCGGGTGGCGGCGCCTCGTACCAGCGGCTAGAACCCTGGCCAGGATCGCCGGCGCGTGGCGGCGTCGACCGTAGAGCTCGTCGTCGCTGCTCTCCTCGAGCTCGATCAGCGGCACGGGCCTGGGCGCGACTTTCGTTGCGGCGGCGCGGATGGCGCGTTGCCGCGCGGCAGCCAGGTCCAGCAGGCGACGCTGCTGCTCCGCCTCCTGCCGCTCCTAATCCCGCCTGGACCAGTCGAGCGCGACGTCGATGGGGAGCGCGTTGTCGGCGGGGACCAGGTCGTTGAGCGACCTGGCGATCGCCTCCGCCACCGCGGCGTCCTCGGCACGCTTGGCCTCCTCCTCGGCGAGCTGGTTCGCAGCGGCGGCCTCCTTCTTCGACGACTTCCTCTTGCGGCCGCGCGAGGGAGAGGAAGGATGGTCGCGGATGACGAGGGAGCCGCTGCTGCGCCCTAGGTCGGCTGGAGACGCTGGCTCCTTCTTGACGAAGGCCGGTGTCGACGGCGGAGGAGCCGATCCGCCGGACCTGGATGCCGACCTCTGCGGTGACCCAGCATACCACTGCATTTTGTAGTATACAAGTCGTTGATATGATCTTCATGAAGGGAATTCTTCACAAATATCACATCCCCCAGAGTGGTACAACAGAAACATTGCAGGTCATAACACTCGAGATTATATTACAATCACAGCCATAACAAGTTGGTATTCTCACAGGTCCAAATAGAACACCCTAAGATACTACTTAAGTTCATTACAAACCAGCATAAATAGTAAACTGAGCTCAGGAACTTATTTAGGTAAGTTCTACGTCGCTCGGCTCTATAATACTAGGGTATGTCACTACTCCTCCGCCTCGTTGTTGTCGGGCCCGTAGACTATCCCATAGTCTACGTCTTCCACTCCTCCGGACAGATCATGTTCTTCATAGACCAGCTCGTAGTCGCCTTCCGGTGCTCCGTCAGTAGCCTCCACTTCATTCTCACAGTCTAGCAAGGGTGTCGAAAGAAAGTGAGTACAGAGGTACTCAACAAGCTCAAAAGGAAAAATGTGTTTGATGCACTAGCTACGACCATTGATTAGAAAATCTCAGGTCAATGCATGTTTCGCAAACATTTCTTCAAAAGGTTTATTTTATTCAGAAAACTATGCCTGCCAGTCCTCACAGGTTGAACAGAACTTCATGGAGTTCCTTTCCTGCCGCGTTTGTAGTTCCCTTCCCGGAACAAGGAGTGACTGCCACAGTTTGATACCCTCATAGACGATAGAGCATCTCATCCACACGGATGGGGACTTTAAAGGATTTCCCAAACCTACTGCAGTGTTATCTCCAACACCCAGCCAGGCTCCACCAGGTCCGTTGATACGCAAGAGGAAAAAGATACAGCTGACTTCCCCAGAGCCATTATAGATCTTATGGTTAACGCGAATTGTACGACGCTAGAATCACTAGATAGCATTGGTGATTAGTCCTAGATTAATAGAACCCTTGCAATGGAACCTCCACCATATCAACACATACCATGGTTCCATTGCCCACCACATAGTTATATTCATAATTGGAAAAGTAACATTTGCTTTTAAATGCAGGAATGATAAGTATAGTACTTTTGCGGAGTATAAAATAATCAAGGTGACATGAGCAAGAGTGAACTTGCCTGGTGACTGCGAGATAATGCAGTTCGAAGTGTTGGATTGAACCTGAACCTCGGGTTCTGTAAAGAAGCATCATTGTCCGGTAAAGACAATGTTATAAGATCCAAATGATGCATGAATGGATGTATTATTTCATGTTGAACCTTACCCCGACATGGTTATTACAATTTTAGGGTTGAGTTAAGGATTGGTGCCTTTGGCGGTACTTTATAATTCTTTAAGTACTTCAACATGGTTTTCTTTCTTAATAAGAAAAGAATGAAATATAGTTGATATTTTCATTTGGAAAATATTTATTTCAAATAAGGAATCTGAAAAATAGGGTTTCCCATATTTTGGAATTATTCATGAATTTTGAATTATTAAGATTTTCCCTTTTTGGAAAATCTTAACTTTTAAAATAAATGGCTTGGAATAATAGAATTCCTTTTGAAATTATTTGAATAATAATTATTTGAATTCATTTTGAATTTTCCTTGATTTTTAAATCCAAGGAAAATTGCAATTTAAAATTTAGAGTTTAAATTTGAATTCAAATATTTCAAATTTTGAAATTGTATAACAATTATCATTTATTATTTTATTCTTGTTAAGAATAATTTGTTATTCAGTAATCTTATTTTTCTTGGATTTTTTGAGGTATTTTCCATTTATTTTTATTTGGTAGAATTCCGGAGTTAATTAAAAAACTGAAAAGACCAAAATACCCCCTGGCCCAATTGGGCTGGCCCACCTCTCTGGCCCATTTGGACAGCCCACTAAGGCAGTCCAAAACGGTTCGGTTGCACCGGACCGTGCCGGCCCACTCTCACTCTCACTCGCTCGTCTCTCTCACGAAACCCTAATCGCCCGAGGCGATTCGCGTGGCGACTGAGCCGCCGTCATGGTCGTCGCCGTGCTCCGGCCATCTTCGGCCGAACCATGGCACGCCGTGGTGCTCACCGACGCAGCTCGCGACGACGCATCTTTTCGTCCGAGTGGTTTCGTCGATCTCGTCCTCGTTTGTGCGCACGCTCGTGCGGTGCTTGCAGACGCTAACCGATCCGTGGCGATCTCCGCCGATCTGCGCTTCCCCGTCGTTCCTGGTGGTTCGCCGCCTTCCCTGGTGGTGTGCGTGGCCTGACAAGGGCCTGGCCACGGTTTGGTGCCGCCGTGGCTGGCATGTGCCACCGTGCCGCCATTACTGCCACCCGCTCCCCTCCAGGTAACTCCTTCTGCTTCTTCTACCTCCTCTTCTCCATCTATTCCTTCCCGATATGTGTCTACTGTCTCTAGTATGCTGCTTGATAAGGGGTGGCCCGATCTTCTTAGTAAGCAACGGCGATGATGATGATCACGGGATGATGGCAGCGGAGAAACACGACGATGAAGTGAATGATAACTTGTATGACGCAACGAGATCTCTCGATTGGTCCCTGTCGCCAATGCAACATGCCTCTCAACCCCGCAAGATATTCGCAACTCCACACACTTGCGCACGTAGCCACCGACCACGAAGCGGTAAGTTGCAACCGTCTAATTCCCAATGGAACAAGCAGATCACACAAGAATTTTTCGGGATCTACACAATATCAAGCAATATGGTGTAGGGATTCAATAGTTTTGCTAGAGCAAACAACTAAGAACTAGGGTTTATCTTAAACGTGGTCTAAAGCAGCTAGGGGGGCGTCCTGGGAACTTATATAGGCGTCCGGGACGAGTTCTGGTCGAAAAGATACAAAAATAACCGACCCAGAATAGATCTGGTCGAGACAGATTCGGACGAATCCGGTCTGGAATCCGATCAACCGGGCTAGGGACCGGATCGGTCGGTCTGGCATCCGGTCAACCGGGCGGCAACCGGAAACTTCGCAACTTTCCGGTTTTTGCCCGGTATGATGCATCCCATCCGGTTGGCGCCCGGTCAACCGGGCCAGGGACCGGGCTGGCCGGTCTGTAGGCCGGTCTAACCGGGTGCTGGACCGGCCTGGACGTCGTCTTCTCCTCTCGCGCATGCCTCCCGCTCCTCCCTCGCGCGACCATGAGATATCTTCATGTCCAGCTCCATGTCCAGCTTCACGTCCATCTTGACGTCCGTCTTCATGTCCAGCTGCTTCCTCTACTCCTCGTGCGACGCTCGTCTCCTCTTGATACCCGATGATACATAAGTAATAGGACTTAGGCAGTATAAAGTTCTCATCAATCAAAGTACCGTTTAGAAACAAGTTCACCTGTTGTTTAAGTAACTTCGCACGAGCCCTTGTAATTGGTCCAATCCGAACTTCACTGGACTTGAGCTTCACAGCAGGTTGATGTCTACGGGAGCTTCTATTCTTGTAGACAGTGTTGGGCCTCCAAGAGCAGAGGTTTGTAGAACAGCAGCAAGTTTCCCTTAAGTGGATCACCCAAGGTTTATCGAACTCAGGGAGGAAGAGGTCAAAGATATCCCTCTCATGCAACCCTGCAACCACAAAGCAAGAAGTCTCTTGTGTCCCCAACACACCTAATAGGTGCACTAGTTCGGCAAAGAGATAGTGAAATACAGGTGGTATGAATAAATATAAGCAGTAGTAACGGCGCGCGTAAAAGTGCTTGCTGGCGTGTGATTGATGGTGGTAATATTGCGGACAGTAGAGATGCAAGTAAAACAAGAAACAAGCAACGATAGCAGATATTTCGGAACAAGGCCTAGGGATCATACTTTCACTAGTGGACACTCTCAACATTGATCACATAACAGAATAAATAGATAGATGCTAGACTCTACACTCTCTTGTTGGATGATGAACACCACTAACCGTGTAGGATTACACGAACCCTCAATGCCGGAGTTAACAAGCTCCACAATATTCGATGTTCATGTTTAAATAACCTTAGAGTGCATGACAGATCAACATAACCAAACCAAGTACTAACATAGCATGCACACTGTCACCTTCACACTACGAAAGGAGGCATAGATCACATCAATACCATCATAGCAATAGTTAACTTCATAATCTACAAGAGATCACAATCATAGCCTACGCCAAGTACTACACGATGCACACACTGTCACCATTACACCGTGCAGGAGGAATAAACTACTTTAATAACTTCACTAGAGTAGCACACATATAAATTGTGATACAAAACACATTGCAATCATAAAGAGATATAAATAAGCACTTCACTATGCCATTCATAACAGTGAATAAGTATTCTGTGAAATATAGCCTAAGAGACCCACACGGTGCACACACTGTCACCTTTACACACGTGGGACAAGGAGTCTCCGGAGATCACATAAGTAAAACCCACTTGACTAGCATAATGACATCTAGATTACAAGCATCATCATATGAATCTCAATCATGTAAGGCAGCTCATGAGATTATTGTATTGAAGTACATAGGAGAGAGATGAACCACATAGCTACCGCGTACAGCCCCGAGCCTCGATGGAGAACTACTCCCTCCTCATGGGAGACAACAGCGTTGATGAAGATGGCGGTGGTGTCGATGGAGGAGCCTTCCGGGGGCACTTCCCCGTCCCGGCGGCGTGCCGGAACGAGACTCCCGTCCCCGGATCTTGGCTTCGCGATGGCGGCGGCTCCGGAAGGTTTTCTCCGGTTTCGTCGAACGTGGTAGGGTTTTCGCGACGGAGACCTTAAGTAGGCGGAAGGGCAGCCTCGGAGGCCCGACAGGGGGCCACACACTAGGGCGGCGCGGGCCCCCCTTGGCCGCGCCGCCTTATCGTGTCGGCGCCCCGTGGCCCCACTTCGTCTCCCCTCCGGTCTTCTGGAAGCTTCGTGCAAAAATAGGACCCTGGGCGTTGATTTCGTCCAATTCCGAGAATATTTCCTTACTAGGATTTCTGGAACCAAAAACAGCAGAAAACAGGAACTGGCTCTTCGGCATATCGTTAATAGGTTAGTGCCGGAAAATGCATAAATACGACATATAATGTGTATAAAACATGTAGATATCATCAATAATGTGGCATGGAACATAAGAAATTATCGATACGTCGGAGACGTATCAGCATCCCCAAGCTTAGTTCCCGCTCGTCCCGAGTAGGTAAACGATAACAAAGATAATTTCGGAGTGACATGCCATCATAACCTTGATCATACTATTGTAAGCATATGTAATGAATGCAGCGATCAAAACAATGGTAATGACATGAGTAAACAACTGAATCATAAAGCAAAGACTTTTCATGAATAGTACTTCAAGACAAGCATCAATAAGTCTTGCATAAGAGTTAACTCATAAAGCAATAAATCAAAGTAAAGGTATTGAAGCAACACAAAAGAAGATTAAGTTTCAGCGGTTGCTTTCAACTTATAACATGTATATCTCATGGATATTGTCAACATAGAGTAATATAACAAGTGCAATATGCAAGTATGTAGGAATCAATGCACAGTTCACACAAGTGTTTTCTTCTTGAGGTGGAGAGAGATAGGTGAACTGACTCAACAATAAAAGTAAAAGAAATGTCCTTCAAAGAGGAAAGCATCGATTGCTATATTTGTGCTAGAGCTTTTATTTTGAAAACATGAAACAATTTTGTCAACGGTAGTAATAAAGCATATGTATCATGTAAATTATATCTTACAAGTTGCAAGCCTCATGCATAGTATACTAATAGTGCCCGCACCTTGTCCTAATTAGCTTGGACTACCGGGATCATCGCAATACACATGTTTTAACCAAGTGTCACAAAGGGGTACCTCTATGCCGCCCGTACAAAGGTCTAAGGAGAAAGCTCGCATTTTGGATTTCTCGCTTTTGATTATTCTCAACTTAGACATCCATACCGGGACAACATAGACAACGTGATAATGGACTCCTCTTTAATGCATAAGCATGTAGCAACAATTAGTGTTCTCATATGAGATTGAGGATATATGTCCAAAACTGAAACTTCCACCATGATTCATGGCTTTAGTTAGCGGCCCAATGTTCTTCTCTAACAAGTATGCATGCTCTAACCATTAAAGTGGTAGATCTCCCTTACTTCGTACAAGACGGACATGCATAGCAACTCACATGATATTCAACAAAGAGTAGTTGATGGCGTCCCCGTAAAAACATGGTTATCGGACAACAAGCAACTTAATAAGAGATAAAGTGCATAAGTACATATTCAATACCACAATAGTTTTTAGGCTATTTGTCCCATGAGCTATATATTGCAAAGGTAAAGAATGGAAATTTTAAAGGTAGCACTCAAGCAATTTACTTTGGAATGGCGGAGAAATACCATGTAGTAGGTAGGTATGGTGGACACAAATGGCATAGTGGTTGGCTCAAGGATTTTGCATGCATGAGAAGTATTCCCTCTCGATACAAGGTTTAGGCTAGCAAGGTTATTTGAAACAAACACAAGGATGAACCGGTGCAGCAAAACTCACATAAAAGACATATTGTAAACATTATAAGACTCTACACCGTCTTCCTTGTTGTTCAAAACTCAATACTAGAATTATCTAGACTTTAGAGAGACCAAATATGCAAACCAAATTTAGCAAGCTCTAGGTGTTTCTTCATTAATGGGTGCAAAGTATATGATGCAAGAGCTTAAACATGAGCACAACAATTGCCAAGTATCAAATTATTCAAGACATTTTAGAATTACTACATGTAGCATTTCCCGATTCCAACCATATAACAATTTAACGAAGCAGTTTCAACCTTCGCCATGAAAAATAAAAGCTAAGAACACATGTGTTCATATCAACCAGCGGAGCGTGTCTCTCTCCCACACAAGCATGTATTTATTCAGAGAATGAAAATAACAAAAATAAAAATAAAAGCACACAGACGCTCCAAGTAAAGTACATAAGATGTGACCGAATAAAAATATAGTTTCAAGAGAAGGAACATGATAAGTTGTCGATGAAGAAGGGGATGCCTTGGGCATCCCCAAGCTTAGACGCTTGAGTCTTCTTGAAATATGCAGAGGTGAACCACCGGGGCATCCCCAAGCTTAGAGCTTTCACTCTTCTTGATCATAGTATATCATCCTCCTCTCTTGACCCTTGAAAACTTCCTCCACACCAAACTCAAAGCAAACTCATTAGAGGGTTAGTGCATAATCAAAAACTCACATGTTCAGAGGTGACACAATCATTCTTAACACTTCTGGACATTGCTCAAAGCTACAGGAAGTTAATGGAACAAAGAAATCCATCCAACATAGCAAAAGAAGCAATGCGAAATAAAAGGCAGAATCTGTCAAAACAGAATAGTCCGTAAAGACGAATTTTATTGAGGCACCAGACTTGCTCAAATGAAAATTCTCAAATTGAATGAAAGTTGCGCACATATCTGAGGATCACTCACGTAAATTGGCATAATTTTCTGAGTTACCTACAGAGAATTAGGCCCAGATTCGTGACAAAGAAAGAAATCTGTTTCTCGTGCAAGTAATCCAAATCTAGTATGAACCTTACTATCAAAGACTTTACTTGGCACAACAATGCAATAAAACTAAGATAAGGAGAGGTTGCTACAGTAGTAACAAATTCCAAGACTCAAATACAAAATAAAAGTACTGTAGCAAAATAAACACATGGGTTATCTCCCAAGAAGTTCTTTCTTTATAGCCATTAAGATGGGCTCAACAGTTTTAATGATGCACTCGCAAGAGATAGGAGTTGAAGCAAAAGAGAGCATCAAGAGGCAAATTCAAAACACATTTAAGCCTAACATGCTTCCTATGAAAAGGAATCTTGTAAATAAACAAGTTCATGAGGAGCAAAGTAACAAGCATAGGAAGATAGAACAAGTGTAGCTTCAAAAATTTCAGCACATAGAGAGGCATTTTAGTAACATGAAAATTTCTACAACCATATTTTCCTCTCTCATAATAACTTTCAGTAGCATCATGAGCAAACTCAACAATATAACTATCACATAAAGCATTCTTATCATGAGTCTCATGCATAAAATTATTACTACTCCCAACATAAGCATAATCAGTTTTATTAGTAATAGTGGGAGCAAATTCAACAAAGTAGCTATCATTATTATTTTCATCATCAAATATAGGAGGCATATTGTAGTCATAATCAAATTTATCCTCCATAACAGGCGGTAACAAAAGACTACTATCATTATAATCATCATAAATAGGAGGCAAAGCATCATCAAAGTAAATTTTCTCCTCAATGCTTGGGGGACAAAAAAGATCATGCTCATCAAAACCAGCTTCCCCAAGCTTAGAATTTTCCATATCATTAGCAACAATGGTATTCAAAGTGTTCATACTAATATGTTCCATGGGTTTTTTAATTTTCGCATCAAACCATCCATGTCTTAAATCAGGAAATAGAATAAGAAGCTCACTGTTGTCCATTATGCCAAACTAGTGTAAACAAGAAACAAAAAGATGCAATTGCAGGATCTAAAGGAAATAGCTTCGAACACTCACACAATGGCGCCGTAAAAGTACTTTTACCCGGGACCGGAGTATGAGTGCCTTTTACCTTTCCTCCCGGCAACGGCGCCGAGAAAAGTACTTGATGTCTACGGGAGCTTCTATTCTTGTAGACGGTGTTGGGCCTCCAAGAGCGAGAGGTTTGTAGAATAGCAACAAGTTTCCCTTAAGTGGATCACCCAAGGTTTATCGAACTCGGGGAGGAAGAGGTCAAAGATATCCCTCTCATGCAACCCCGCAACCACAAAGCAAGAAGTCTCTTGTGTCCCCAACACACCTAATAGGTGCACTAGTTTGGCGAAGAGATAGTGAAATACAGGTGGTATGAATAAATATAAGCAATGAGTAACTGGCGCCGTAAAAGTGCTTGGCCGGCGTGTGATTGATGGTGGTAATATTGCGAACGTAGAGATGCGATGAAAACAAGAAACAAGCAGCGATAGCAGTATTTAGGAACAAGGCCTAGGGATCATACTTTCACTAGTGGACACTCTCAACATTGATCACATAACAGAATAAATAGATAGATGCTAGACTCTACACTCTCTTGTTGGATGATGAACACCACTAATTGTGTAGGATTACACGAACCCTCAATGCCGGAGTTAATAAGCTCCACAATATTCGATGTTCATGTTTAAATAACCTTAGAGTGCATGACAGATCAACATAACCAAACCAAGTACTAACATAGCATGCACACCGTCACCTTCACACTACGAAAGGAGGCATAGATCACATCAATACCATCATAGCAATAGTTAACTTCATAATCTACAAGAGATCACAATCATAGCCTACGCCAAGTACTACACGATGCACACACCGTCACCATTACACCGTGCAGGAGGAATAAACTACTTTAATAACATCACTAGAGTAGCACACCGATGAATTGTGATACAAAACACATTGCAATCATAAAGAGATATAAATAAGCACTTCACTATGCCATTCATAAAAGTGAATAAGTATTCTGTGAAATATAGCCTAAGAGACCCACACGGTGCACACACCGTCACCTTTACACACGTGGGACAAGGAGTCTCCGGAGATCACATAAGTAAAACCCACTTGACTAGCATAATGACATCTAGATTACAAGCATCATCATATGAATCTCAATCATGTAAGGCAGCTCAT
The DNA here is from genome assembly GCF_022539505.1 of Lolium rigidum. NCBI lineage: Eukaryota > Viridiplantae > Streptophyta > Magnoliopsida > Poales > Poaceae > Lolium > Lolium rigidum. The sequence continues at coordinate 125,961,139 of NC_061513.1, forward strand.
GAGATTATTGTATTGAAGTACATAGGAGAGAGATGAACCACATAGCTACCGGTACAGCCCCGAGCCTCGATGGAGAACTACTCCCTCCTCATGGGAGACAGCAGCGTTGATGAAGATGGCGGTGGTGTCGGTGGAGGAGCCTTCCGGGGGCACTTCCCCGTCCCGGCGGCGTGCCGGAACAGAGACTCCTGTCCCCCAGATCTTGGCTTCGCGATGGCGGCGGCTCTGGAAGGTTTTCTCTGGTTTCGTCGAACGTGGTAGGGTTTTCGCGACGGAGACCTTAAGTAGGCGGAAGGGCAGCCTCGGAGGCCTGACAGGGGGGCCACACACTAGGGCGGCGCGGAACCCCCCTTGGCCGCGCCGCCTATCGTGTCGGCGCCCGTGGCCCCACTTCGTCTCCCTCCGGTCTTCCGGAAGCTTCGTGCAAAAATAGGACCCCGGGCATTGATTTCGTCCAATTCCGAGAATATTTCCTTACTAGGATTTCTCGGAACCAAAAACAGCAGAAAACAGAACCGGCTCTTCGCATCTCGTTAATAGGTTAGTGCCGGAAAATGCATAAATATGACATATAATGTGTATAAAACATGTAGATATCATCAATAATGTGGCATGGAACATAAGAAATTATCGATACGTCGGAGACGTATCA
>NC_061513.1:125961890-126022652 GCF_022539505.1 Lolium rigidum
TATATCGGACTTGCATACTACACCATGCGGTGGTATGCCGGGTCACCACGACCAAGTACTACACGATGCACACACTCGTCACCATTACACCGTGCGGGAGGAATAAACTACTTTAATAACATCACTAGAGTAGCACACGGATAAATTGTGATACAAAACACATTGCAATCATAAAGGGATATAAATAAGCACTTCACTATGCCATTCATAACAATGAATAAGTATTCTGTGAAATATAGCCTAAGAGACCCACACGGTGCACACATCTGTCACCTTTACACACGTGGGACAAGGAGTCTCCTGGAGATCACATAAGTAAAACCCACTTGACTAGCATAATGACATCTAGATTACAAGCATCATCATATGAATCTCAATCATGTAAGGCAGCTCATGAGATTATTGTATTGAAGTACATAGGAGAGAGATGAACCACATAGCTACCGGTACAGCCCTTAGCCTCGATGGAGAACTACTCCCTCCTCATGGGAGATAGCAGCGTTGATGGAGATGGCGGTGGTGTCGATGGAGGAGCCTTCCGGGGGCACTTCCCCGTCCCGGCGGCGTGCCGGAACAGAGACTCCTGTCCCCCAGATCTTGGCTTCGCGATAGCGGTGGCTCTGGAAGGTTTCTCGTACCGTGGCTTTTTCGTATCGAGGTTTTAGGTTTGGGACCTTTATATAGGCGAAGAGGCGGCGTCAGAAGGTCGAAGGGGCGACGACACCATAGGGCCGCGCGGCCAGGGGGTGGGCCGCGCCACCCTATCATCTGGGGGCCCAGTGGCCCCCCTCTGGGGGCTCTCGGGTGTTCTGGATGCTTCCGGGCAAAATAGGAACCTGGGCGTTGATTTCGTCCGATTCCGAGAATATTTCCTTACTAGGATTTCGGAACCAAAACAGCGAGAAAACGAGAACTGGCCCTTCGGCATCTCGTCAATAGGTTAGTTCCAGAAAATGCACGAATATGACATAAAGTGTGAACAAAACATGTCGGTATTGTCATAAAACAAGCATGGAACATCAGAAATTATAGATACGTTGGAGACGTATCAGCATCCCAAGCTTAGTTCCTACTCGTCCTCGAGTAGGTAAACGATAAAAGATAATTTCTGAAGTGACATGCTACCAACATAATCTTAATCATACTATTGTAAAGCATATGAGATGAATGCGGCGATTCGAAGCAATGTTAATGCAATGAGTAAACAATTGAATCATATAGCAAAGACTTTTCATGAATAGTACTTTCAAGACAGGCATCAATAAGTCTTGCATAAGAGTTAACTCATAAGCAATAAGTTCTTAGTAGAAAGCTTTGAAACAACACAAAGGAAGATATAAGTTTCAGCGGTTGCTTTCAACTTCAACATATTTATCTCATGGATAATTGTCAACACAAAGTAATATAACAAGTGCAATAGGTAAACATGTAAGAATCAATGCACACAGTTTACACAAATGTTTGCTTCTAAGATAGAAAGAATAGGTAAACTGACTCAACAATAAAGTAGAAGAAAGGCCCTTCGCAGAGGGAAGCATGGATTACTGTTTTTGTGCTAGAGCTTTTCATTTTGAAAACATAGAAACAATTTTGTCAACGGTAGTAATAAAGCATATGAGTTATGTATAAGATATCTTATAAGTTGCAAGCCTCATGCATAGTATACTAATAGTGCTCGCACCTTGTCCTAATTAGCTTGGGTTAACACCGATTATCATTGCATAACATATGTTTCAACCAAGTGTCACAAAGGGGTACCTCTATGCCGCTTCGTACAAGGGTCTAAGGAGAAGGTTCGCATTGGATTTCTCGCTTTTGATCTTTCTCAACTTAGACACCCATACCGGTACAACATAGACAACAGATAATGGACTCCTCTTTTAATGCTTAAGCATTCAACAACAGTTAATATTCTCATAAGAGATTGAGGTTTTATGTCCAAACTGAAACTTCCACCATGATTCATGGCTTTAGTTAGCTGCCCAATGTTCTTCTCTAATAGTATGCATACTCAAACCATTTGATTGTGAAAACCGCCCTTACTTCAGACAAGACGAACATGCATAGCAACTCACATGATATTCAACAAAGGTAAAAGTTGATGGCGTCCCCAGAAACATGGTTACCGCACAACAAGCAACTTACTAAGAAATAAGACACATAAGTACATATTCTTCACCACGATAGTTTTTAAGCTATTTTGTCCCATGAGCTATATATTGTAAGTAAAGAATGGAAATTTTAAAGGTAGCACTCAAGTAATGTACTTTGGAATGGCGGAGAAATACCATGTGGTAGGTAGGTATGGTAGACACAAATGGCATGGTTATCGGCTCAAGGATTTGGATGCACGAGAAGAATTCCTCTCAATACAAGGCTAGGCTAGCAAGGTTGTTTGAAGCAAACTCAAGTATAAAACGGTGCAGCAAGACTCACATATAAACATATTGTAAGCATTATAAGACTTTACATCGTCTCCTCGTTGTTCAAACACCTCAACCAGTAAAATATCTAGACTTAGAGAGAACAATCATGCAAACCAAATTTTAACATGCTCTATGTAGTTATTCATTAATGGGTACAAGGTACATGATGCAAGAGCTTAAACAAGATCTATATGAGCACAACAATTGCCAAGTATCACATTATTCAAGACATTATACCAATTACCACATGCGGTATTTTCCGTTTCCAACCATATAACAATTAACGAAGCGAGCTTCAACCTTCGCCATGAAAATTAAAAGCTAAGAACACATGTGTTCATATGAACCAGCGGAGCGTGTCTCTCTCCCACACAAGCATTTATTCAAACAAAAACAAAAACAAAAACAAACGGACGCTCCAAGTAAAGTACATAAGATGTGGCCGAATAAAAATATAGTTTCAAGAGAAGGAACCTGATAATTTGTCGATGAAGAAGGGGATGCCTTGGACATCCCCAAGCTTAGATGCTTGAGTCTTCTTGAAATATGCAGGGATGAACCACGGGGCATCCCCAAGCTTAGACTCTTCACTCTTCTTGATCATAGTATATCATCCTCCTCTCTTGACCCTTGAAAACTTCCTCCACACCAAACTCAAAGCAAACTCATTAGAGGGTTAGTGCATAATAAAAATTAACATGTTCAGAGGTGACACAATCATTCTTAACACTTCTGGACATTGCATAAAGCTACTGGACATTAATGGAACAAAGAAATTCATCCACCATAGCAAAAGAGGCAATGCGAAATAAAAGGCAGAATCTGTCAAAAACAGAACGATCCGTAAAAATAGATTTTATTGAGGCACCGGACTTGCTCAAATGAAAATTCCCAAATTGAATGAAAGTTGCGTACATATCCGAGGATCATGCACGTAAATTGGCTTAATTTTCTGAGCTACCTACAGGGAGGCAGGTCGAAATTCGTGACAAGCAAAGAAATCTGAAACTGCGATAGAATCCAAATCTAGTATCAACCTTTCTATCAAAGACTTTACTTGGCACAACAATGCAATAAAATAAGATAAGGAGAGGTTGCTACAGTAGTAAACAACTTCCAAGACACAAATATAAAACAAAGTACTGTAGCAAAATAACACATGGGTTATCTCCCAAGAAGTTCTTTCTTTATAGCCGTTAAGATGGGCTCAGTAGCTTTAATGATGCACTCGCAAGAGATAGTAGTTGAAGCAAAAGAGAGCATCAAGAGGCAAATTCAAAACACATTTAAGCCTAACATGCTTCCTATGCATAGGAATCTTGTAAATAAACAAGTTCATGAAGAGCAAAGTAACAAGCATAGGAAGATAAAACAAGTGTAGCTTCAAAAATTTCAGCACATAGAGAGGCATTTTAGTAACATGAAAATTTCTACAACCATATTTTCCTCTCTCATAATAAATTTCAGTAGCATCATGAGCAAACTCAACAATATAACTATCACATAAAGCATTCTTATCATGAGCCTCATGCATAAAATTATTACTCTCCACATAAGCATAATCAATTTTATTAGTAATAGTGGGAGCAAATTCAACAAAGTAGCTATCATTATTATTCTCATCATCAAATATAGGAGGCATATTGTAATCATAATCAAATTTACCCTCCATAACAGGCGGTACTAAAAGACCAATATCATTATAATCATCATAAATAGGAGGCAAAGTATCATCAAAGTAAATTTTCTCCTCAATGCTTGGGGGACTAAAAATATCATGCTCATCAAAGCCAGCTTCCCCAAGCTTAGAATTTTCCATATCATTAGCAACAATGGTATTCAAAGTATTCATGCTAACATGTTCCATGGGTTTTTTAATTTTCGGATCAAACCATCCATGTCTTAAATCAGGAAATAGAATAAGAAGCTCATTGTTGTCCATTATGCCAAACTAGTGTAAACAAGAAACAAAAAGATGCAATTGCAGGATCTAAAGGAAATAGCTTCGAGTACTTACAACGACGAAAATAGCTTAGTAGCCGAGATCCGGAGTGTGAGTACCTTTTACCTTTCCTCCCCGACAACGGCGCCAGAAAATAGCTTGATGTCTACGGGTGCTTCTATTCTTGTAGACAGTGTTGGGCCTCCAAGAGCGGAGGTTTGTAGAACAGCAGCAAGTTTCCCTTAAGTGGATCACCCAAGGTTTATCGAACTCAGGGAGGAAGAGGTCAAAGATATCCCTCTCATGCAACCCCGCAACCACAAAGCAAGAAGTCTCTTGTGTCCCCAACACACCTAATAGGTGCACTAGTTCGGCGAAGAGATAGTGAAATACGGGTGCTATAAATAAGTATGAGCAGTGGCAATGGCACCGTAAAAATGCTTTGCCCAGGACAGTAAACAAGCAGTAGTAACGCAGCAGTAGTAACGCAGTAAAACAGTAAACAAGCAGCGATAACAGTATTTAGGAACAAGGCCTAGGGATCATACTTTCACTAGTGGACACTCTCAACATTGATCACATAACAGAATAAATAGATAGTTGCTAGACACTACACCCTCTTGTTGGATGATGAACACCACTAATCGTGTAGGATTACACGAACCCTCAATGCCGGAGTTAACAAGCTCCACAATATTCAATGTTCATATTTAAATAACCTTAGAGTGCATGACAGATCAACATAACCAAACCAAGTACTAACATAGCATGCACACCGTCACCTTCACACTACGAAAGGAGGCATAGATCACATCAATACCATCATAGCAATAGTTAACTTCATAATCTACAAGAGATCACAATCATAGCCTACGCCAAGTACTACACGATGCACACACTGTCACCATTACACCGTGCAGGAGGAATAAACTACTTTAATAACATCACTAGAGTATCACACAGATAAATTGTGATACAAAACACATTGCAATCATAAAGGGATATAAATAAGCACTTCACTATGCCATTCATAACAGTGAATAAGTATTCTGTGAAATATAGCCTAAGAGACCCACACGGTGCACACACTGTCACCTTTACACACGTGGGACAAGGAGTCTCCGGAGATCACATAAGTAAAACCCACTTGACTAGCATAATGACATCTAGATTACAAGCATCATCATATGAACTAGCCGGGTTACCCGCACATTTGTGCGGCTAGATTTTATATGAACTTTATCTTCAGATTTTTTTCTGTTGCCAACCGATATGACCTCACACTCAGCTATTACTATGTTTAAATCCATCACAAATTTTACGTCGAAAAATAGATTGTAGTTCGGTGTCACGACTAACCATGATTTATTAACAAATGCATTAGATAATTGAGTGAGAGTGGACCATGGATGCAAAATCATGGAGTTTAATGGAAATTTTCTTAATTTTCCTCTTTGACCCTACTACTTTCTGTATCTTATTGTGTACCGGTGAAGGACTTATTTTGACCATTAACAAATAGATCTTGAATAGTAAATGGCTTGTATTCAAACCATTTTTATTTATCGATGCTTGATCATCTAAATTAACTTGACCGGCTATTTCCTGCTCAAGTTGTGCTTATTTTTTCATCAACTTGTATATTTGATAGAAATTTCGATAAGCGAATCCATCTACTAATTATATACATACTTTATTGTGACATGTATAAATATATGGATTTATATAGAGCTCTAGAGAAATGTTGAATTTGCTATCCTCATTTTGTTAGTTTTCTTTCTTCAACTTACATATCGAAAAGTATGTTTTTTATCCGCCTATTTGAGTTTTATCTACCATATACACTTGTAGTAATCCGAGAGAGTAGGTTTTAACAACCTGGAGTAGTGTCTAGTATGGATTTTTTTTGAAGAAGAAGTGACACATCCGCCTCATTATGATTTATACCACATTTACTGGTGCATGTATTTCATCCTATGTCGATGAAGGTCCTATATTACTTTCTACCATATACACTATTTTCTATAAAAATAAAAGATCAATTTGCTTACATCGTTATTATTTGGATCGGCCTACAGCGATCGATTCTGTAGAAATATATTTCGCTGATCTTATGGGAATGTGGTGCTATAATAACAATTGGTGGATAATGTCTAAAAAATAATATCTGATTATGGATTAGCTGTTTGTCATGCAAGTCCTTGCAAATTCTTTACCTGCTAGCCTCTCACATCATGCTGGGTGTGCAAATTATTGCAGCCGTCGTGGAATGTGGTGCCTTCTTTTCATATGAATAACTGATGGACAGAATCATGTTATCAAGTGCGGTACCGTGCTTCTATTTTTTTCTTATGGCGCATAGGTCGATTTCTTACATGGAGGACTTAACCTGCCTGAATCATCAGAATATAATCAAGCCCAACTGCATGTCACTGACTAATCCTCTACTGCCGTAGGCGACACACCGGTGTTTAGTTTTGAGGGCGAGCAAGTCGCCATTGATTCAAACCGTCTCTTGGACTTCCCATGTCATCACTTCTCATTAGATCCATATCGCTAGACATACTCATCGGAGAATTTTATGTAGAGTCATGGCACCTTATGTGTTTTCTAGCTTCACTGCCGTGAGATTGCCATCATCGTCTCGAGCTAGTTTCGTTGGTGCCATGTCGCCGATTCCGCCTCGAGGTCATTAAAGGATTTATGCCTGGCCTCTGACGACCGAGAACGATGCTGCCATCTGCAGATCCACGGGATGGACGTTGTGAAGCTAAACCAGTGACATCTCCGTACAACAACCCATCGTGCACAATCTGCAGGCTGAAGTCATTTTTCAACTTCATTGCTTGTACTTCCCATGACATCGCTTCTCATCAGATCGATATCGCTAGACATACTCATCGGAGAATTTTATGTAGACTCAGGGCACCTTATGTGTTTTCCAGCTGCACTGCCGTGAGATCGATCGCCATCGTCGTTTCGAGCTAGCTTCGTCGGTGCCATATCGCCGAATCCGCCTCGAGGTCATTAAAGGATTTATGCCGAGCATATGACGACTGAGAATGATGCTGCCGTCTGCAGATGCACAGGATGGACGTTGTGAAGCCAGTCCGATAAAACCACTGACATCTCCGTACAACAATCGATCGTGCACAACCTGCATGCTGAAGTTAGATTCAGGATTCAGGACACCTTCGGTGTTTTTCAACTTCATTGGCGTGAGTTTGCCATCTTCGCATCGAGCTAGCTTCGTCGGCACGGTATCGGCGATTTCTCATCGAGGTCACAAAGTCCATGCGCGCCGAGGACAACCGAGGATGAAGCTGCCATCCGGCGATTTCTCCTCGAGGTCATCAAAGGCTATGTGCCCCGAGGACGACGTCGCCATCCCAAGATCCATAAGATTGCATGCCGTTGTGATTTGTGAAGCCAAACCCATCAGCCAACAATATCAACTTGTACGTGTATATATATGCAGTGGGGTTCCAATCTTAACTGAATAGGAGATCCATATGTTACGTATCCTGCTTTATAGACGTGAGTTGCATATCCTAGGAGGAGGTTAGGGCCGGTACGTCTTACGTGATCAATTAGGGTTGTTACAGATTACGGACTTTTTCTGTAACCGGCTATTCTGTGAAGCGTTTTTCTCGTGGGAAAACTCCGAAGCATTATGTTTTAATCTGAGCCATTCTTATCTGTTGGTAGAAACTTGATTAATCTGAGCCGTTTATTGTTTGTTGTTTTAATAATATAATAGATCTCAATCATGTAAGGCAGCTCATGAGATTATTGTATTGAAGTACATAGGAGAGAGATGAACCACATAGCTACCGGTACAGCCCTTAGCCTCGATGGAGAACTACTCCCTCCTCATGGGAGACAAGCAGCGTTGATGGAGATGGCGGTGGTGTCGATGGAGGAGCCTTCGGGGGCACTTCCCGTCCCGGCGGCGTGGCGGAACGGAGACTCCTGTCCCCCGGATCTTGGCTTCGCGATGGCGGCGGCTCGGAAGGTTTCTCGTACCGTGGCTTTTTCGTATCGAGGTTTTAGGTCCGGGACCTTTATATAGGCGAAGAGGCGGCGTCGAAGGTCGAAGGGGCGACGACACCATAGGGCCGCGCGGCCGGGGGTGGGCCGCGCCACCCTATCATCCGGGGCCCCGTGGCCCCCCGTGGCGGCTCTCGGGTGTTCTGGATGCTTCCGGGCAAAATAGGAACCTGGGCGTTGATTTCGTCCGATTCCGAGAATATTTCCTTACTAGGATTTCTGGAACCAAAAACAGCAGAAAACAGGAACTGGCCCTTCGGCATCTCGTCAATAGGTTAGTTCCAGAAAATGCACGAATATGACATAAAGTGTGAACAAAACATGTCGGTATTGTCATAAAACAAGCATGGAACATCAGAAATTATAGATACGTTGGAGACGTATCACTCAACAATGGAGTATGAGAGAGAGAAATGTCTTGAGCTTTTTGCACTAGTCTCCTTACCCCTTCAAGGAAGAAGAAGGGGCTTATATAGTCTTTTCGAGAAAAGAGCCGTTTGAGACATCAGAGTCGAAGCACCCGGCAGCTGACCCAGCAGCACCGGGCCACATACCGGGAAACCCGGCAGCAGCACCTGGTGGGCCGGGCTGCCTGCCGAGCTGCCCGGCAGCAGCACTCGGCCTGCCGGGCTGTGTGCCGACTTCTCCTGAGCTTCAGTTCTTCTGGCAGTCCGGCAGCAGCACCCGGTTGGCCGGGCTGTGTGCTGACTTTTCCGGTAGCAGCACTCGGCCCGCCGGGCTGTTTGCCGAGTTCTCCTGGAGCTTCAATTCTTCTTCTCTTCTCAGAACACTTCTTCCTCTCAGCATTTTTTGTATTTTTGGTGTGAATATTATGTGGTAGGATGTGTATATGTGGCTTTGGCAACATCCTCTTTAGAGAAACGAGTCAAAACACCGTCGCTAGTTGAGAACATCAATTGGGGGTCTATGATTACCTCGCATCCCCGTATGCCGACTGAAAACCTTTCTCACCACCTTGCAACCTCGTATGTGAACTAAAACATGTGTATACACTTATAGAAACTATTAGTCCACACGATAGCTCAGGTGTCATTGTTAACCAAAATAATGGTTAAGAGTAAAATACCCCGACAGAACGGCAATTTGCTTCTTCATGTTTAAACAACACCTTATGTAACCTTATCATTATTCGTGATGATTATTCCCTTGGGAAGGATAATGATGTCAATGTGTGTGTCAAGTTTGGTGGAACTTAAAATGGTTTCGAGAAAAGAACCATCTGGGTTGTCAACCCTATTGTCACTAACCTCTTAGGATTCAACTTGGTTGGGGACCATGAAGCACAAACTTGATCAATAGGTGTTTGTGGAGGAAATTAGAGACTTGGCTACTTGTTGACGCGTAAAGCACACGCCCTTTGGGAACCCCAAGTGGAAGGTGTGATGCGTACAACAGCAAGTTTCCCTCAGTAAGAAACGAAGGTTGTCGAACCAGTAAGAGATGAAGGCCACGTGAAGGTTGTTGGTGAAGGAGTGTAGTGCGGCGCAACACCAGGGATTCCGGCGCCAACGTGGAACCTGCACAACACAATCACAGTACTTTGCCCCAACTTAACAGTGAGGTTGTCAATCTCACCGGCTTGCTGTAAACAAAGGATTAAACGTATGGTGTGGAAAATGATGTATGCTTGTGAAGAACAACAGAGAACAGAGATTGCAGTTGATTGTATTTCAGATGTAAAAGAAAGGACCGGGGTCCACAGTTCACTAGTGGTGTCTCTCCAATAAGATAAGTAGCATGTTGGGTGAACAAATTACAGTTGGGCAATTGACAAATAGAGAGGGCATAACAATGCACATATATATCATGATGACTAATATGAGATTTACTTAGGGCATTACGACAAAGTTCATAGACCGCTATCCAGCATGCATCTATGCCGAAAAAGTCCACCTTCGGGTTAGCATCCGCACCCCTTCCAGTATTAAGTTGCAAACAACAGACAATTGCATTAAGTATGGTGCGTAATGTAATCAACACAAATATCCTTAGACAAAGCATCGATGTTTTATCCCTAGTGGCAACAAAGACATCCACAACCTTAGAACTTTCTCGTCATCGTCCCGCATTCAATGGAGGCATGAACCCACTATCGAGCATAAATACCCCCTCTTGGAGTCACAAGTATCAACTTGGCCGAGCCTCTACTAGAAACGGAGAGCATGCAAGATCATAAACAACACATATATGATAGATCAATAATCAACTTGACATAGTATTCCATATTCATCGGATCCCAACAAACACAACATGTAGCATTACAAATAGACGATCTTGATCATGTTAGGCTGCTCACAAGATCTAAACATGATAGCACAAGAGGAGAAGACAACCATCTAGCTACTGCTATGGACCCATAGTCCAGGGATGAACTACTCACGCATCAATCCGGAGGCGGGCATGGTGATGTAGAGCCCTCCGGTGATGATTCCCCTCTCCGGCAGGGTGCCGGAGGCGATCTGCAGAATCCCCCGAGATGAGATTGGCAGCGACAGCGTCACAGTAACTTTTCTCGTATCGTGGCTCTCGGTACTAGGGTTTTCGCGACGGAGAGTTTTTATAGGCGAAAGGGCAGAGTCGGGAGGCGGCCGAGGGGCCCACCCCACAGGCCGGCGCGGCCAGGGGCCCCACCGCGCCGCCCTAGGGTGTGGGCGCCTCGCGGCCCCTCTTCGTCTCCTCCTCGGACTTCTGGAAGGCTCCGTGCAAAATAAGACCGTGGGCTTTTGTTTCGTCCAATTCCGAGAATATTTCCTGTGTAAGATTTCCGAAACCAAAAACAGCAAAAACAGGAACTGCCGCTTCGGCATCTTGTTAATAGGTTAGTGCCGGAAAATGCATCAAAATGATATAAAGTGTATATAAAACATGTGAGTATTGTCATAAAACTAGCATGGAACATAAGAAATTACAGATACGTTTGAGACGTATGATGGCGTGTAGTTGACACGTCCGTTGGGAACCCCGAGAGGAAGGTGTGATGCACACAGTAGCAAGTTTTCCCTCAGTAAGAAACCAAGGTTATCGAACCAGTAGGAGCCAAGAAGCACGTTGAAGGTTGTTGGTGGCGGAGTGTAGTGCGGCGCAACACCAGGGATTCCGGCGCCAACGTGGAACCTGCACAACACAATCACAGAACTTTGCCCCAACGTAACAGACGAGGTTGTCAATCTCACCGGCTTGTCGTAAACAAAGGATTAGATGTATAGTGTGGATGATGATGATTGTTTGCGAAGAACGAGTAAAGAACAATTGCAGCAGATTGTATTTCAGATGTAAAGAATAGGACCGGGGTCAACAGTTCACTAGCGGTGTCTCTCCCATAAGATAGCGAGATGTTGGGTGAACAAATTACGACTTGGGCAATTGACAAATAAAGAAGGCATAACAATGCACATACATATATCATGATGAGTACTATCGGATTTAATCGTGGCATTACGACAAAGTACATAGACCGCTATCCAAAGCATGCATCTATGCCTAAAAAGTCCACCTTCAGAGTTATCATCCGAACCCCTCCGGTATTAAGTTGTAAACAACAGACAATTGCATTAAGTATGGTGCGTAATGTAATCAACACAAATATCCTTAGACAAAGCATCGATGTTTTATCCCTAGTGGCAACAAGACATCCACAACCTTAGAACTTTCCGTCACTCGTCCCGCATTCAATGGAGGCATGAACCCACTATCGAGCATAAATACTCCCTCTTGGAGTCACAAGTATCAACTTGGCCGGAGCCTCTACTAGCAACGGAGAGCATGCAAGAACATAAATAACATATATGATAGATTGATAATCAACTTGACATAGTATTCAATATTCATCGGATCCCAACAAACACAACATGAAGGATTACAATTAGATGATCTTGATCACGATAGGCATCTCACAAGATCTAACATGATAGCACAATGGGGAGAAGACGAACATCTAGCTACTGCTATGGACCCATAGTCCAGGGGTGAACTACTCACACATCGATCCGGAGGCGATCATGGCGATGAAGAGACCTCCGGGAGATGATTCCCCTCTCCGGCAGGGTGCCGGAGGCGATCTCCTGAATCCCCCGAGATGGGATTGGCGGCGGCGGCGTCTCGGAAGGTTTTCCGTATCGTGGCTCTCGGTACCGGGGGTTTCGCGACGGAGGCTTTAAGTAGGCGGAAGGGCAGGTCAAAGGGCGTCACGGGGCCCCACACAGCAGGGCCGCGCGGGCCCTATGCCGGTCGCGCCGCCCTACCGTAGCGGCGCCCGTGGCCCCACTTCGTGACTCCTTCGGTCTTCCGGAAGCTTCGTGCAAAAATAGGACCCCGGGCGTTGATTTCGTCCAATTCCGAGAATATTTCCTTACTAGGATTTCTGAAACCAAAAACAGCAGAAAACAGCAACTGGCTCTTCGGCATCTCGACAATAGGTTAGTGCTGGAAAATGCATAATAATGACATATAATGTGTATAAAACATGTGTGTATCATCATAAAAGTAGCATGGAACATAAGAAATTATAGATACGTTTGGGACGTATCAAGCATCCCCAAGCTTAGTTCCTACTCGCCCTCGAGTAGGTAAACGATAACAAAGATAATTTCTGAAGTGACATGCTATCATAATCTTGATCATACTATTGTAAAGCATATGAGATGAATGCAGCGATTCGAAGCAATGATGAAGATACTGAGTAAACTAATGAATCATATAGCAAAGACTTTTCATGAATAATACTTTCAAGACAAGCATCAATAAGACTTGCATAAGAGTTACTCATAAAGCAATAAATTCAAAGTAAAGGTATTGAAGCAACATAAAGGAAGATAAAGTTTCAGCGGTTGCTTTCAACTTCAACATGTATATCTCATGGATAATTGTCAACACAAAGTAATATAACAAGTGCAATAGGTAAACATGTAAGAATCAATGCACACAGTTGATACAAGTGTTTGCTTCTAAGATAGAAAGAATAGGCGAACTGACTCAACAATAAAGTAGAAGAATGGCCCTTCACAGAGGGAAGCATTGATTACTATATTTGTGCTAGAGCTTTTCATTTTAAAAACAAGAAACAATTTTGTCAACGGTAGTAATAAAGCATATGAGTTATGTATAAGACATCTTATAAGTTGCAAGCCTCATGCATAGTATACTAATAGTGCTCGCACCTTGTCCTAATTAGCTTGGGTTAACACGGATTATCATTGCATAGCATATGTTTCAACCAAGTGTCACAAAGGGGTACCTCTATGCCGCTCGTACAAAGGTCTAAGGAGAAAGCTCGCATTGAATTTCTCGCTTTTGATTATTCTCAACTTAGACATCCATACCGGGACAACATAGACAACAGATAATGGACTCCTCTTTAATGCATAAGCATTCAACAAAAATTAATTTTCTCATAAGAGATTGAGGATTAGTTGTCCAAACTGAAACTTCCACCATGAATCATGGCTTTAGTTAGCGGCCCAATGTTCTTCTCTAACAGTATGCATACTCAAACCATTTGTTTGTGAAAACCGCCCTTACTTCAGACAAGACGAACATGCATAGCAACTCACATGATATTCAACAAAGGTAAAAGAGTTGATGGCATCCCCGTAAAACATGGTTACCGCTCAACAAGCAACTTACTAAGAAATAAGACACATAAGTACATATTCTTCACCACGATAGTTTTTAAGGCTATTTTGTCCCATGAGCTATATATTGCAAAGGTAAAGAATGGAAATTTTAAAGGTAGCACTCAAGTAATGTACTTTGGAATGGCGGAGAAATACCATGTGGTAGGTAGGTATGGTGGACACAAATGGCATAGTAGTTGGCTCAAGGATTTGGATGCACGAGAAGAATTCCTCTCAATACAAGGCTAGGCTAGCAAGGTTGTTTGAAGCAAACTCAAGTATAAAAGGTGCAGCAAAGCTCACATATGAACATATTGTAGCTATTATAAGACTTTACATTGTCTTCTTGTTGTTCAAACACCTCAACCAGAAAAATATCTAGACTCTAGAGATCAATCATGCAAACCAAATTTTACAAGCTCTATGTAGTTATTCATTAATGAGTACAAGGTACATGATGCAAGAGCTTAAACAAGATCTATATGAGCACAACAATTGCCAAGTATCACATTATTCAAGACATTAGACCATTTACCACATGCGGCATTTTCCGTTTCCAACCATATAACAATGAATGAAGTAGTTCAAATTTCGCAATGAACATTAAAGATAAAGCTAAGAACATATGTGTTCATACGAAATAGCGGAGCGTGTCTCTCTCCCACACAAAGAATGCTAGGATCCAATCTTATTCAAAAAAAAACAAAAAAAAAACAAAAGCAAACAGACGCTCCAAGTAAAGCACATAAGATGTGACGGAATAAAAATATAGTTTCACTAGAGGAACCTGATAAGTTGTCGATGAAGAAGGGATGCCTTGGGCATCCCCAAGCTTAGACGCTTGAGTCTTCTTAAAATATGCAGGGATGAACCACGGGGGCATCCTCAAGCTTTGACTTTTCACTCTTCTTGATCATATTGTATCATCCTCCTCTCTTGACCCTTGAAAACTTCCTCCACACCAAACTTGAAACAACTCATTAGAGGGTTAGTGCATAATAAAAATTCACATGTTCAGAGGTGACATAATCATTCTTAACACTTCTGGACATTGCACAAAGCTACTGGACATTAATGGAACAAAGAAATTCATCCAACATAGCAAAAGAGGCAATGCGAAATAAAAGGCAGAATCTGTCAAAACAGAAAAGTCCGTAAAGACGGATTTTATTGAGGCACCAGACTTGCTCAAATGTAAATACCCAAATTGAATGAAAGTTGCTTACATATCTGGGGATCACGCACGTAAATTGGCATATTTTTCTGAGCTACCTACAGAGAGGCAGGTCGAAATTCGTGACAGCAAGAAATCTGTTTCTGCGCAGCAATCCAAATCTAGTATTGGCTTTACTATCAAAGACTTTACTTGGCACAACAATGCAATAAAATAAAGATAAGGAGAGGTTGCTACAGTAGTAAACAACTTCCAAGACTCAAATATAAAATAAAGGTGCAGAAGTAAAATAACGGGTTGTCTCCCATAAGCGCTTTTTTTATAGCCATTAAGATGGGCTCAGCAGTTTTAATGATGCACTCGCAAGAAATAGTAGTTGAAGCAAAAGAGAGCATCAAAAAACAAATTCAAAACAAATTTAAGCCTAACACACTTCCTATGAAAAGGAATCTTGTAAATAAACAAATTCATGAAGCATAATGCAACAAGCATAGAAAGATAAAACAAGTGCAGCTTCAAGATTTTCAGCAAAAAGAGAGGTGTTTTAGTAACATGAAAATTTCTACAACCATATTTTCCTCTCTCATAATAATATCCAAGTAGCATCTTGAGAAAACTCAACAATATAACTATCAAATGAAACATTCTTATCATGAGTCTCATGCATAAAATTATTACTACTCCCAACATAAGCATAGTCATTCTTATTAATTGTAGTGGGAGCAAATTCAACAAAGTAACTATCATCAAATATAGGAGGCATATTGTAATCATAATAAAATTCACTCTCCATAGTAGGCGGCACCAGAATACCACTATCATTATAATCATCATAAATAGGAGGCAAAGTATCATCAAAGAAAATTTTCTCCTCAATGCTTGGGGGACTAAAAATATCATGCTCATCAAAACCAGCTTCCCAAAGCTTAAATTCTTTCATAGCATTAGCAACAATGGTGTTCAAAGCATTCATACTAATAACATTGGCATTATCATGCATATAAAGTTCCATAGGTTTTTTAATTTTCTCTTCAAACACATCATGTCCTAATTCAAGATAAAGTTCATAATGATCTCTCATATTTTTGTTGTTTTCAATTATGCCTTACTAGTGAAATCACACAACTTAGTGTTCTCAGGAGTATTCATTTTAACAGTAATAAATAAAGCAAACTAAATAAAGTAAATGCAAGAAACTAATTTTTTTGTGTTTTTGATATAGAGAACAAGACAGTAAATAAAGTAAAACTAGCAACTAATTTTTTTTGTGTTTTGATATAATGCAGCAAACAAAGAAAGAAATAAAATAAAGCAAGACAAAAACAAAGTAAAGAGATTGGAAGTGGAGACTCCCCTTGCAGACGTGTCTTGATCTCCCCGGCAACGGCGCCTGTAAAAATGCTTGATGGCGTGTAGTTGACACGTCCGTTGGGAACCCCAAGAGGAAGGTGTGATGCGCACAAGCAGCAAGTTTTCCCTCGGCAAGAAACCAAGGTTATCGAACCAGTAGGAGCCAAGAAGCACGTTGAAGGTTGTTGGTGGCGGAGTGTAGTGCGGCGCAACACCAGGGATTCCGGCGCCAACGTGGAACCTGCACAACACAATCACAGAACTTTGCCCCAACGTAACAACGAGGTTGTCAATCTCACCGGCTTGTTGTAAACAAAGGATTAGATGTATAGTGTGGACTATGATGATTGTTTGCGAAGAACAAGTAAAGAACAATTGCAAGCAGATTGTATTTCGGATGTAAAGAATAGGACCGGGGTCCACAGCTCACTAGCGGTGTCTCTCCCATAAGATAGCAGATGTTGGGTGAACAAATTACAGTTGGGCAATTGACAAATAAAGAAGGCATAACAATGCACATACATATATCATGATGAGTACTATGAGATTTAATCAGTGCATTACGACAAAGTACATAGACCGCTATCCAGCATGCATCTATGCCTAAAAAGTCCACCTTCGGGTTATCATCCGAACCCCTCCAGTATTAAGTTGTAAACAACAGACAATTGCATTAAGTATGGTCTGTAATGTAATCAACACAAATATCCTTAGACAAAGCATCGATGTTTTATCCCTAGTGGCAACAAGCACATCCACAACCTTAGAACTTTCCGTCACATCGTCCTGCATTCAATGGAGGCATGAACCCACTATCGAGCATAAATACTCCCTCTTGGAGTCACAAGTATCAACTTGGCCAGAGCCTCTACTAGCAACAGAGAGCATGCAAGAACATAAATAACATATATGATAGATTGATAATCAACTTGACATAGTATTCAATATTCATCGGATCCCAACAAACACAACATGAAGGATTACAAATAGATGATCTTGATCATGATAGGCAGCTCACAAGATCTAACATGATACCACAATGGGGAGAAGACGACCATCTAGCTACTGCTATGGACCCATAGTCCAGGGGTGAACTACTCACACATCGATCCGGAGGCGATCATGGCGATGAAGAGACCTCCGGGAGATGATTCCCCTCTCCGGCAGGGTGCCGGAGGCGATCTCCTGAATCCCCCGAGATGGGATTGGCGGCGGCGGCGTCTCTGGAAGGTTTTCCGTATCGTGGCTCTCGGTACTGGGGGTTTGATGTCTACGGGAGCTTCTATTCTTGTAGACAGTGTTGGGCCTCCAAGAGCAGAGGTTTGTAGAACAGCAGCAAGTTTCCCTTAAGTGGATCACCCAAGGTTTATCGAACTCGTGGAGGAAGAGGTCAAAGATATCCCTCTCGAGCAACCCCGCGATCACAATGCAAGAAGTCTCTTGTGTCCCCAACACACCTAATAGGTGCACTAGTTCGGCGAAGAGATAGTGAGATGCAAATAATATGGATGAGTATGAGTGGTAGTAGCAATCTGAATAAAATATGGCAGCGAGTAAACATGCAACAAAACAGTAAACAAACGGAGATTCGATGCTTGGAAGCAAGGCCCAGGGATCCTGCTTTCACTAGTGGACACTCTCAACAATGATCACATAATAGGACTACTCTACACCCTCTTGTTGGATGATGAACACCACTAACGTGTAGGATTACACGAACCCTCAATGCCGGAGTTAACAAGCTCCACAAGTATTCAATGTTCATATTTAAATAACCTTAGAGTGTAAGATAGATCAACACAATCACACCAAGAACTAACATAGCATGCACACTCGTCACCATCACACTATGAAGGAGGCATAAATCACATCAATTCTTATCATAGCAATAGTTAACTTCATAATCTACAAGAGATCATAATCATAACCCACGCCAAGTACTACACGATGCACACACTATCACCATTACACCGTGAAGGAGGAATAAACTACTTTAATAACATCACTAGAGTAGCACACAGATAAATTGTGATACAAAACACATTGCAATCATAAAGAGATATAAATAAGCACTTCACTATGCCATTCATAACAGTGAATAAGTATTCTGTGAAATATAGCCTAAGAGACCCACACGGTGCACACACCTGTCACCTTTACACACGTGGGACAAGGAGTCTCCGGAGATCACATAAGTAAAACCCACTTGACTAGCATAATGACATCTAGATTACAAGCATCATCATATGAATCTCAATCATGTAAGGCAGCTCATGAGATTATTGTATTGAAGTACATAGGAGAGAGATGAACCACATAGCTACCGGTACAGCCCCGAGCCTCGATGGAGAATTACTCCCTCCTCATGGGAGACAGCAGCGTTGATGGAGATGGCGGTGGTGTCGATGGAGAAGCCTTCCGGGGGCACTTCCCCATCCCGGCGGCGTGCCGGAACAGAGACTCCTGTCCCCCAGATCTTGGCTTCGCGATGGCGGCGGCTCTAGAAGGTTTTCTCTGGTTTCGTTAAGAGGTATCGCGTTTTTAGGTCGAAAGGGGTCTTATAGGCGAAGAGGCAGCGCAGGAGGGGCACCAGGGCGCCCTCCCCATAGGCCGGCGCGGCCAGGGGCCTGCCCGCGCGGTCGTATGGTGTGGGGCCCCTGGGCCTCCTCTCCGGGTCTCCTTCGGTGTCCTGGTCCGTCTCGGTAAATTATGATGTTTGGTCTTCATTTCGTCGAATTCCGAGAATATTGCCCGAACAGCCTTTCTGGAACCAAAAACAGCAGAAAACAGCAACTGGCACTACGGCATCTCGTCAATAGGTTAGTTCCGGAAAACGCATAATAATGACATAAAGTATGCATAAAACATGTAGATATCATCAATAATGTGGCATGGAACATAAGAAATTATCGATACGTCGGAGACGTATCAGCATCCCTAAGCTTAGTTCTCGCTCGTCCCGAGCAGGTAAACGATAACAAAGATAATTTCTGGAGTGACATGCCATCATAACCTTGATCATACTATTGTAAGCATATGTAATGAATGCAGCGATCAAAACAATGGTAATGACACGAGTAAACAACTCGAATCATAAAGCAAAGACTTTTCATGAATAGTACTTCAAGACAAGCATCAATAAGTCTTGCATAAGAGTTAACTCATAAAGCAATAAATCAAAGTAAAGGTATTGAAGCAACACAAAGGAAGATTAAGTTTCAGCGGTTGCTTTCAACTTATAACATGTATATCTCATGGATATTGTCAACATAGAGTAATATAACAAGTGCAATATGCAAGTATGTAGGAATCAATGCACAGTTCACACAAGTGTTTGCTTCTTGAGGTGGAGAGAAATAGGTGAACTGACTCAACATAAAAGTAAAAGAATGGTCCTTCAAAGAGGAAAGCATCGATTGCTATATTTGTGCTAGAGCTTTTATTTTGAAAACATGAAACAATTTTGTCAACGGTAGTAATAAAGCATATGTATCATGTAAATTATATCTTACAAGTTGCAAGCCTCATGCATAGTATACTAATAGTGCCCGCACCTTGTCCTAATTAGCTTGGATTACCGGGATTATCATCGCAATACACATGTTTTAACCAAGTGTCACAAAGGGGTACCTCTATGCCGTCTGTACAAAGGTCTAAGGAGAAAGTTCGCATTGGATTTCTCGCTTTTGATTATTCTCAACTTAGACATCCATACCGGGACAACATAGACAACAGATAATGGACTCCTCTTGAATGCATAGGCATGTAGCAACAATTAATTTTCTCATATGAGATTGAGGATATATGTCCAAAACTGAAACTTCCACCATGATTCATGGCTTTAGTTAGCAACCCAATGTTCTTCTCTAACAATATGCATGCTCTAACCATTAAATGAGTGGTAAATCTCCCTTACTTCAGACAAGACGGACATGCATATCAACTCACATGATATTCAACAAAGAGTAGTTGATGGCGTCCCCAGGAACATGGTTATCGCACAACAAGCAACTTAATAAGAGATAAAGTGCATAAGTACATATTCAATACCACAATAGTTTTTAAAGCTATTTTGTCCCATGAGCTATATACTGCAAAGGCGAATGATGGAAATTTTAAAGGTAGCACTCAAGCAATTTACTTTGGAATGGCGGAGAAATACCATGTAGTAGGTAGATATGGTGGACACAAATGGCATAGTGGTTGGCTCAAGGATTTTGGATGCACGAGAAGTATTCCCTCTCGATACAAGGTTTAGGCTAGCAAGGTTTATTTGAAACAAACACAAGGATGAACCGGTGCAGCAAAACTCACATAAAAGACATATTGTAAACATTATAAGACTCTACACCGTCTTCCTTGTTGTTCAAACTCTTTACTAGAAATTATCTAGACCTTAGAGAGACCAAATATGCAAACCAAATTTTAGCAAGCTCTATGTATTTCTTCATTAATGGGTGCAAAGTATATGATGCAAGAGCTTAAACATGAGCACAACAATTGCCAAGTATCAAAGTATTCAAGACATTTTACAAATTACTACATGTAGCATTTCCCGTTTCCAACCATATAACAATTAACGAAGCAGTTTCAACCTTCGCCATGAACATTAAAAGCTAAGAACACATGTGTTCATATGAACCAGCGGAGCGTGTCTCTCTCCCACACAAGCATTTATTCAAACAAAAACAAAAAAAAACAGACGCTCCAAGTAAAGTACATAAGATGTGATGGAATAAAAATATAGTTTCAGGGGAGGAACCTGATAATGTTGTCGATGAAGAAGGGGATGCCTTGGGCATCCCCAAGCTTAGATGCTTGAGTCTTCTTGAAATATGCAGGGATAAACCACGGGGGCATCCCCAAGCTTAGACTCTTCACTCTTCTTGATCATAGTATATCATCCTCCTCTCTTGACCCTTGAAAACTTCCTCCACACCAAACTCAAAACAAACTCATTAGAGGGTTAGTGCATAATCAAAAACTCACATGTTCAGAGGTGATACAATCATTCTTAACACTTCTGGACATTGCTCAAAGCTACTGGAAGGTAATGGAACAAAGAAATCCACCCAACACAGACGAAAGAAGCAATGCGAAATAAAAGGCAGAATCTGTCAAAACAGAACAGTCCGTAAAGACGAATTTTAAAAAGGCACCAGACTTGCTCAAATGAAAATGCTCAAATTGAATTAAAGTTGCGTACATATCTGAGGATCACTCACGTAAATTGGCATAATTTTCTGAGTTACCTACAGAGAATTAGGCCCAGATTCGTGACAGCAAGAAATCTGTTTCTGCGCAGTAATCCAAATCTAGTATCAACCTTTCTATCAAAGACTTTACTTAGCACAACAATGCAATAAAATAAGATAAGGAGAGGTTTCTACAGTGGTAAAAACTTCCAAGACTCAAATACAAAATAAAAGTACTGTAGCAAAATAAACACATGGGTTATCTCCCAAGAAGTTCTTTCTTTATAGCCATTAAGATGGGCTCAACAGTTTTAATGATGCACTCGCAAGAAATAGTAGTTGAAGCAAAAGAGAGCATCAAGAGGCAAATTCAAAACAAATTTAAGTCTAACATGCTTCCTATGCATAGGAGTCTTGTAAATAAACAAGTTCATGAAGAGCAAAGTAACAAGCATAGGAAGATAGAACAAGTGTAGCTTCAAAAATTTCAGCACATAGAGAGGTGTTTTAGTAACATGAAAATTTCTACAACCATATTTTCCTCTCTCATAATAACCTTCAGTAGCAACATGAGAAAACTCAACAATATAACTATCACATAAAGCATTCTTATCATGAGTCTCATGCATAAAATTATTGCTCTCCACATAGGCATAATCAATTTTATTAGTTGTAGTGGGAGCAAATTCAACAAAGTAGCTATCATTATTATTCTCATCATCAAATATAGGAGGCATATTGTAATCATAATCAAATTTATCCTCCATAACAAGCGGTACTAAAAGACCAATATCATTATAATCATCATAAATAGGAGGCAAAGTATCATCAAAGTAAATTTTCTCCTCAATGCTTGGTGGACTAAAAATATCATGCTCATCAAAGCCAGCTTCCCCAAGCTTAGAATTTTCCATATCATTAGCAACAATGGTGTTCAAAGCGTTCATACTAATATGTTCCATAGGTTTTTTAATTTTCGCATCAAACCATCCATGTCTTAAATCAGGAAATAGAATAAGAAGCTCATTGTTGTCCATTATGCCTAACTAGTGTAAACAAGAAACAAAAAGATGCAATTGCAGGATCTAAAGGAAATAGCTTCGAGTACTTACAACGGCGAAAATAGCTTAGTAGCCGAGATCCGGAGTGTGAGTACC
The DNA here is from genome assembly GCF_022539505.1 of Lolium rigidum. Taxonomy (NCBI): domain Eukaryota; kingdom Viridiplantae; phylum Streptophyta; class Magnoliopsida; order Poales; family Poaceae; genus Lolium; species Lolium rigidum. Next base: position 125,984,818 of record NC_061513.1, read on the forward strand.
TTTTACCTTTCCTCCCGGCAACGGCGCCGGAAAATAGCTTGATGTCTACGGGCGCTTCTATTCTTGTAGACAGTGTTGGGCCTCCAAGAGCAGAGGTTTGTAGAACAGCAGCAAGTTTCCCTTAAGTGGATCACCCAAGGTTCATCGAACTCAGGGAGGAAGAGGTCAAAGATATCCCTCTCGAGCAACCCTGCGATCACAATGCAAGAAGTCTCTTGTGTCCCCAACACACCTAATAGGTGCACTAGTTCGGCGAAGAGATAGTGAGATGCAAATAATATGGATGAGTATGAGTGGTAGTAGCAATCTGAATAAAATATGGCAGCGAGTAAACATGCAACAAAACAAGTAAACAAACGGAGATTCGATGCTTGGAAGCAAGGCCCAGGGATCCTGCTTTCACTAGTGGACACTCTCAACAATGATCACATAATAGGACTACTCTACACCCTCTTGTTGGATGATGAACACCACTAACCGTGTAGGATTACACGAACCCTCAATGCCGGAGTTAACAAGCTCCACGAGTATTCAATGTTCATATTTAAATAACCTTAGAGTGTAAGATAGATCAACACAATCACACCAAGAACTAACATAGCATGCACACTGTCACCATCACACTATGAAGGAGGCATAAATCACATCAATTCTTATCATAGCAATATTTAACTTCATAATCTACAAGAGATCATAATCATAACCCACGCCAAGTACTACACGATGCACACACTATCACCATTACACCGTGCAGGAGGAATAAACTACTTTAATAACATCACTAGAGTAGCACACAGATAAATTGTGATACAAAACACATTGCAATCATAAAGAGATATAAATAAGCACTTCACTATGCCATTCATAACAGTGAATAAGTATTCGTGAAATATAGCCTAAGAGACCCACACGGTGCACACACTCGTCACCTTTACACACGTGGGACAAGGAGTCTCCGGAGATCACATAAGTAAAACCCACTTGACTAGCATAATGACATCTAGATTACAAGCATCATCATATGAATCTCAATCATGTAAGGCAGCTCATGAGATTATTGTATTGAAGTACATAGGAGAGAGATGAACCACATAGCTACCGGTATAGCCCCGAGCCTCGATGGAGAACTACTCCTCCTCATGGGAGACAACAAGCGTTGATGGAGATGACGGTGGTGTCGATGGAGAAGCCTTCCGGGGCACTTCCCCGTCCCGGCGGCGTGCCGAACAGCCGACTCCCGTCCCCGCATCTTGGCTTCGCGATGGCGGCGGCTCCGGAAGGTTTTCTCCGGTTTCGTTAAGAGGTATCGCGTTTTAGGTCGAAAGGGGTCTTATAGGCGAAGAGGCGGCGCAGGAGGGGCACCGTGGCGCCCTCCCCATAGGCCGGCGCGGCCAGGGGCCTGCCCGCGCGGCCGTATGGTGTGGGGCCCCTGGGCCTCCTCTCCGGGTCTCCTTCGGTGTCCTAGTCCGTCTCGGTAAATTATGATGTTTGATCTTCGTTTCGTCGAATTCCGAGAATATTGCCCGAACAGCCTTTCTGGAACCAAAAACAGCAGAAAACAGCAACTGGCACTTCGGCATCTCGTCAATAGGTTAGTTCCGGAAAACGCATAATAATGACATAAAGTATGCATAAAACATGTAGATATCATCAATAATGTGGCATGGAACATAAGAAATTATCGATACGTCGGAGACGTATCGTGGGTTTCGCGACGGAGGCTTTAAGTAGGCTGGAAGGGCAGGTCAAAGGGCGTCACGGGGGCCCCACACAAGCAGGGCCGCGCGGGCCCTATGCCGGCCGCGCCGCCCTCACCGTAGCGGCGCCCGTGGCCCCACTTCGTGACTCCTTCGGTCTTCTCGGAAGCTTCGTGCAAAAATAGGACCCCGGGCGTTGATTTCGTCCAATTCCGAGAATATTTCCTTACTAGGATTTCTGAAACCAAAAAGCAGTAAAACAAGCAATCGGCTCTTCGGCATCTCGTCAATAGGTTAGTGCCGGAAAATGCATAATAATGACATATAATGTGTATAAAACATGTGAGTATCATCATAAAAGTAGCATGGAACATAAGAAATTATAGATACGTTTGGGACGTATCAACGTATCACTACTTCATGAAGAATTAAGTGATCTTCATATATTATATTTGATCAAACTAAGTCTTAAATATTATCATCTATAAATCTTTACTATTATATTCGAGTCCGTACGTCATAAAAAATGTTTGATGTCAAACATCGGAGAAATCACCACCGTTGAATCGTTTAAAAAAATTCCACTAATCCCAAATCGTCCGATGGTTTTTTGGTGCGCCCGTTCCTGCACCCCTCGTTAGTAAGAGATCAAATCAAATTATTTGTTTCCTATTTGATCCGGATGCTAATTAACTAGTATATGTTAGATTGTATATATTGTATCTATCTAGTACCTAACTGTAATTGTATCTAAACCCTAATTGGCCTGAGTGCCCAATATATAAACAAAGGAACCCCACGGCCTTTACCGTGCGAGGCTTCCCCCCAATACCGTTCTACATGGTATCAGCCTAACCAAACCCTAAAACCCCGATCCTCTACACCGAGCCACTGCCGGGTCTAACCCTAGCCGCCGCCGCTCTCTCTTCCGTTGCCACCGATGGCCACCTACCCGAGCGCCGTCTCCCCGGCCTCCGGCGCCATCGTCCCCGCCAACAACGGCGCCCCGGCTCCCTGCCCTCCGGCAGCGCCCCGCACCAAGTCGACCCCGTCGTTCTCTCCTTCGACGCCGGGAACTACACCAAGTGGGCGATCTACAGGCACGCCTCTCTCGGTTGTGCCGGGTTCATCGGCCCCGTCGACGGCACTACCACGGCTGCCCCAACTGACGCTGCATGGGCCTCCGCGGACTACATCGTTCCCAACGTGCTACACGCCGCCATCGACGAGGACGTCGCCGACATGGTCCTCTCCCGCGATCAGACCGCGCACCAGCTGTGGCTCGCCGTCCTCGAGCTCTTCTCCGCCGTCCTCGAGCTCTTCTCTGCCAACAAGGCCAGAAAAGCCATCTACCTCGACTTCGACTTCCGCCGGCTGGTGCAGGGTGCCTCCTCCATCATCGAGTACTGCCGGAGCCAGAAGAAGATCGCCGATGCTCTCTCCGAGAACGACTCCCCTGTGTCGGATCGCACGCTCGTCCTCAACACCCTGCGCGATCTCGCGCCCCGCTTCTCCTTTGCGGCCACGGTGATCTCCATGACGGACCCACTGCCCACCTTCCTCCGCGTTCGGAACATGCTCCTCATGGAGGAGATGCAGCAGGCTAACGCCGCCACCACTTCTGCCTCCACCGCCCTCGTCGCCCAGGCCCGCCCCCAGCAGGTGGTGTGCATCGGCCCCGGCTGCCGCGGCGACTCCAACGCCGGCAAGATCAAGACCGCCACCAAGACCAAGGGCAAGCACGACGGCAAGCAAGGTGGCGCACCACGGGCAGCGACGCACGCCCCCACTAGACCGTAGGTGTGCTTCTCCCCGGGGGCTGTTCCTTGGCGTGCACCCTCCGGCCCCGGCATCCTCGGCCCTCGACCCCAGGCGCACTTCACCTCGGTGCCCACGGCCGCGCCCGTCTACCAGTCCGCGCCCGCGTCCTCTTCCTCGCCAACTTGGGACAACGCGGGGCTGATCGCCGCCCTCAACAGCCTCTACGAGTAGGGTGGCTGGGTCATGGACTCCGGTGCCACATCCCACATGAACAACGACGAGGGTAACATCCTTTTTTCCGCACCACTCTCCACTCCACATTTTGTTACTGTCGGCAACGACTCGTCCGTCCCGATATCCTCGTCAGGTTACACCTCCTTTAGGTCTCCTTCCGGACAAATCTTCAAACTCAATCATGTGTTTCTTGTTCCTCACTTAATTCGCAATCTTTTGTCTATTCGCAAATTTACTCGCGACAATTCTTGTTCTGTTGAGTTTGACGCTCTTGGTTTTTCTGTGAAGGACCTGAAGACACGTCGCGTGATCCTTCGCTGCAATAGTGAAGGGGATCTCTACATGTTTCCTGGCAGTCCGCGTCGTGCTCCACCCACCGCCACCGCCATGCTCGCCTCCGCCTCCGCTGACCTCTGGCACCAACGACTCAGACCTCCTGGTCATGATGCTATGTCGTCACTGCAGAAATTATCCTTAATTCAGTGTAATAAAGCTAGACCCACGTCCATTTGCCACGCATGTCAACTTGGCAAACACGTGCGTCTCCCGTTTAGTTCGTCAACTACAATGTCTAGTGCCAAGTTTGATTTAATACATTGTGATTTGTGGGCATCGCCAATTATAAGAAATTCTGGTTTTCGCTATTATCTTGTCATTGTCGATGATTACTCTCACTTTTATTGGTCTTTTCCGCTACGTCAAAAATCTTGTGCTACTCGCACCTTCGAAACTTTTTTTGCATATGCTCGCACTCAATTTGGCACCCCCATACGCTCCCTACAAACGGACAACGGTACCGAGTTCCTCAACAAACGCGTTGATACTCTTCTATCCACACACGGTACGACACTCCGTCTATCGTGTCCATATACCTCTCAACAGAACGGCAAGGCTGAGCGCGCGATTCACACCATCAATGACACGATGCGCACGCTTATGTTCCATGCTAGTTTTCCCGAGTCATTTTGGGCTGAAGCCTTGACCACGACCATGTTTCTTCTCAATCGCCGACCATGCAAGGCCATTGGTTCATCTATTCCATTCACGCGTCTCCATGGTCGCCCTCCTCCATACCACACTCTCTGGGTCCTTGGTTGCCTCTGTTATCCCAATGTCGCCTCCACGGCCTTCACAAGCTTCGGCCTCGTTCCACGCCTTGTGTGTTCCTCGGCTATCCGTCCCAACATCGTGGATACCGCGGTTATGACATCTCCTCAGGAAAAATAATCATCTCCAGACATGTTGTTTTCGATGAGGGTGTTTTTCCGTTTCAGCATACTCCGACACAGACCGCGCTATCGCCACCATACAAACGATGCCTGGACTTCCTCTTCGCCGACCTTCAGGCTCCGCCGACATTGGCTGCCCCGCGGTAGCCTCCCGCGGCCTCGTCCGTGCCGTCCCACGTCGGGACTTCCTCCGCGCGGGCCTCGTCCGTGCCGTCCCACGTCGCGGCTTCCTCCGTGCGGGCTGCTGCCACGACCCCTCGCTCCGCCGCCACTACTCCGGACGTGGTTACCGAGGAGACGCGCAGCCGTGCTCCCGCCCGTGGTGGTGCACGCACACGTCGTGTGCCGTCTACGCCGCCCGCTGTCATCACCACCCGCTCCGGTCGGCCCGTTCGCCCTAAGGACCGGCTGAACCTCTACGCCTCTGACTCCGTCGACAAGGTCCCCACCACGGCTCAGCAAGCTCTCTAGGATCCTCTCTGGCGTGCCGCCATGGCCGCTGAGCACAAGGCCATCATCGACAACGGCACTTGGTCTCCCGTGCCCCGCCCTCCTAGCGCCAACATCGTCACATGCAAATGGATCTTTCGGCATAAGTTCCACTCCGACGGCTCCCTTGCTCGGCGCAAGGCGCGCTGGGTTGTTCGTGGCTACTCCCAGCGTCCCGGCATCGACCACGACGAGACGTTCAGCCCCGTCGTCAAGCCTGCCACTATTCGCCTTGTTCTCCACCTCGCCGTCTCCAGCTCTTGGCCTATCCGTCAGCTTGACGTCAAGAATGCCTTCCTCCATGGCACCCTTGATGAAGTTGTCTACTACCAACAGCCTCCAGGATTCGTCGACGCTAGCAGACCTGAGCATGTGTGTCATCTGCACAAATCCCTCTACGTTTTGAAGCAAGCTCCCCGCGCCTGGTGCCAGCGGTTTGCTGCTTACATCGCCACCATGGGTTTTGTCGCCTCCGTCACTGACACTTCCTTGTTCGTGCTACGTTCTGGGAATGACACGGCTTACCTTCTCCTCTACGTTGATGATATCATCATCACTGCCTCGACCACGGCTCTTCTTCAGCGGCTGCTCGACATGCTCCACAGTGAGTTTGCTATGGCGGATCTTGGAGACCTTCACTACTTTCTTGGGATAGCTGTCACGCGCTCCTCCTCTGGGTTGTTCTTGTCCCAGAAAAAGTACGCCACCGATGTTCTGCAACGAGCTGGTATGGCTGAGTGTCACCCGTCCACGACCCCCGTCGACACTCAAGCTAAGCTCTCTGCAAGTGATGGTGACCTACTTCCAGATGGTACGGAGTATCGCAGCCAAGCTGGTGCACTTCAGTATCTCACCCTCACACGTCCGGACATCTCCTACGCCGTTCAGCAGATATGCCTTCACATGCATGCACCTCGCACGTCTCACCTGGCGTTGGTGAAACATGTTCTTCGGTATGTGCGTGGTACTATGGACTTCGGACTGCATCTTCTCGCATCGTCCTCGACCTCCCTGACTGCTTATTCTGATGCTGACTGGGCTGGTTGCCCGGAATCTCGTCGATCCACGTCAGGCTACTGCATCTACTATGGAGACAGTCCGATTTCTTGGTCCTCCAAGCGCCAGACTACTGTCTCACGTTCCAGTGTTGAAGCTGAGTATCGAGTTGTTGCCCATGCAGTGGCTGAATGTTGTTGGCTTCGTCAGCTTCTACACGAGCTTCATCGCCCCCTCGCCACGGCCACGATTGTCTACGGCGACAACGTTTCCGCCATCTACATGTCATCCAATCCAGTGCAACATCGTCGCACCAAGCACATTGAGATTGACATCCACTTCGTCCGAGAGCGTGTCTCTCTTAGTGAAGTTAGGGTCCTGCATGTTCCCTCCGCTCTACAGTTCGCTAATGTCATGACGAAGGGACTACCGAGTCAGCTCTTCCTCGACTTTCGGTCCAGTCTCTGCGTCCGAGAACCTCCCGCTGCGACTGCGGGGGGGGGGGGGGTTAGATTGTATATATTGTATCTATCTAGGATCTAACTGTCTAAACTCTAATTGGCCTGAGTGCCCAATATATAAACACAGGAACCCCACGGCCTTTACCGTGCGAGGCTTCCCCCAATACCGTTCTACAATATAGTACTCCCTCCGTTCGTGAGAAAAAAAGGTGCAAGTTTACGAACCGCGTGGATTATGGAGCGGAAACTAGAGAGAAAAAGTTCCAAACTTGCCCCTCTATGCGCGGAATTAACTCTCCCATTATTCTCTCTCATTAGTTGCCCCACTCCAATCTCTCTCCCATCCCAGGTCGTGGCATCTCTCGCATTTCCCATCAATGGAGGCTCATCCGACTCGTTTTTCTTTTGGCAATCGGCATGGAACCGGATCATCCTACATTGGGGAGACTAGCTTGCACTACTCATCCTCTTATTCATCACGAGCCCATTGATTATGATAATGTGGATGACTTCCATGGGGAGGCCAGCAAACTAGCTAGACCTCGTGCAGTCCTCAAGCGAGCAGCGACGCAGGCCGCCGCGCTCCTGCGGAATCACGCGAACACCACTTCTGTGCTTGCCTAGGACGGAATGGCCTCCGTCCATGCCATACTTGGCATCGCGCGTGTGCTTCAGCACCAGAAGGTTCCCACGCTCGTCCACCATCGCCGGAACGCGGCCCCGCTCGCCCCGCCCGCATCACTACTCCCGGTCAAGCCCTGCTCCACCGCTCGCACGCCTTGGATAGAGTGCCAGACATGGAGACCGCCGCCCACACCACGGACGTTAATCACATGGTGACCTTCATTCTCACCGCTCCTGAATTGTTTTCCTGATGCACTTTTCCGAGAGGCTGGAGTTTAGCTCGCCGCCACCACGTTGTAGGACCATGACGATGGTAGACGGTCTCTGCATGGACGCTAGGAGGACGAGCTAGGATGTCTGGGAGGATCTCGGTGGCGAGTGCTAGGCGGCGACAGATGAGTCGGTCGATCAGATCTGTGTTGGTTACGCTGGCGCTCCGCAGGTGCGCTACTTCCCGTCGCACACGAAGGAGGGAGGTCGTGGAGTTGCAGCTTTCATCAGGTGGAGGGTACAAATGACGGTGGTACCTCGCTGGTCGTGCCCCCTCCATCGAGGTGCCACACCTCAGCAGATCTGGCAACACCAGGACCAGATGAGTTCAAGAGTTGAAGGAGGCATCAAGGCCTCAAGGGAGACAACACTGGCTATTATGGGTAAACTTTGATTACTTTTGCTCCAGATCTGCTTTCTCTATACATCTTTGTGCTTGGTCTGGTATATCCTAGATGCTAAAAATAATAATTGGGCTATCATTCTACACGAGTAGGTTGTTCTTGGTTCGATCCATGCCGTGTGTTGCCATGATGATTAAGGACTTCTCCTTCTACTCCCAGGTGATCCTCGTGGGCTTCTACTACGTTGGCATGTGCAACAAGACGATGGGGCACACGGACATTCGCCCTACTTCATGATTGACGAGGACGTACACCCCACTGGTGTCGTCAATGCCGCCATCGCCGAGAGTTACCTCAATGTCACCATGTCATTCTGGTCCTCTGATCCGGTAGAACAAGAGTTGTGACTCCATTCCGTTTCGTTATCAGTGGCCACACATAATCAATCCTTGTACTGTGGCGGGAGCTCTTGTACACGGTGACCATGCATCAAGAAGGTGATAGTATTGTGGCATCGCCACGTGCATGACGTGCCTGTGCACGCAATGCACTTTTCCACTTGCGTCAAGTGGGCACGACGACTCCTTCTCGAGTGTGGGCATCAGGACAGTGTTGACAGAGGCTGCTTCTTTCCGCGGCCCCCGACAAATACGTTCTGCATCCGATTATTATAATTAATAGTTGCGCTTGCAAATCACAAGGTGTACATTAGTATATTTTGACAAACTCTCTTAGTTTGAATTTTAAAAAAAGTTCTAAAATAATGATAATAATCATTCTACTCAGCAGTACAAATTTACTACTGGCAGTACCACTGACATGCTATACTTTCTATACTTTCATGTGTGCTCCAGAACTGTTGATGATGTATTTATGAAAGATGATTTTAGCATGTTTTTCATGAGCTGGTATAGGGGGCACAACATGTTTGTCTCCATTGCCTCTAATGCCTATGCTCATTAATTTATTTTTATTATCACATTTCTGGTGTTTTACTGCAAACTAGTTGAATGCCCGTGCGTTGCTACGGTCTAACCTAGATTTTGGTTTTAGTGTGTATTATGTGAAATAGTGATACCATTGATATTACTTGTACTTTTTTACCCACGAAATTGGGTCATTACCCCTTTTTATTCTTTGAGGAAATAAATAATACTCCCACCATTCCATATTAGCCTTATTTAGAGGTATCTAAACATATGAGAACAACCCATGGTTGGATGGTTAGGAGTGCAATGGCATCCCAACTCACCAAGAATCAAATCCTAGGTTTAACGCTTTGGTGTCTCATAAAAAGATAAAATATTCTTTAGTAGGAGGCAACATTCCCGTCGACAGCGAGGCATCTATGGTGAGTTGGTGACTTTGTCAATATCAATACCCGACAGATCGCTTCCCAACTCAGTCTCCAGATGCGCTCATAAGGGTAGGGTGTGCCTGCGTTCATAGGGGTGAGTGTATGTACGTATTTGTGAGTTTTTGGTGTACTGTGTTCCACAATAAAAATTATATAGAGATATTATGTCCATTCAAATCCAAATCGACGACAACTAATGTGAAATCTGTTAAGTGAAATAGTATCCATTGCACCTTGGTTTTATTAGGATACACAACAACGGGTTAAGGGACACATGATTATACTATACAATCATAGGCAGACATGGATAAATAATATTCTATATTACTCGCAATGATAAATAAACTTAGTTACGCTCATAGTATGTTGGATATCCAATTCACATCAACATAGTACTTCCACTTTCGTGCGGATAAGGCATTCACAGTTTGTTTCTTGTGATCGGTGCAGTGGTGCCACAGTTTCCATCTTAAGGAAATTCTTCAAGGATCCTCCAACGCAACACTTTTGTTCCATATGAAGTTAGGACCAGTAATCTAAGGGCACTGTTTTAACCCTTTCTCCGTTTACAGCAACTTATCATAGAATCAAAAGACACATTCCAAAACATTTTGTTTGAGATATGGCCCATTGGCATCTATTCAATCGACGATGTATTGTTTGGCCGAACAACCTCAGCTATAAATTCATGGGTCAAGAGACTACATGAAAATCTTTTTCGATAAAGGAAGCTTTATAACTTAAAAGGACTATAGGAATATCTATAAAGAGAGTCGCACGGCTAGAAGCATGTGCTGCATTATTCGCTTCTCTCTTTTACAAAACTAATAGAAAAAGCTTGGAAAATTGAGACTAAAAATTTCATCTCTATAACGAGCTGGGAGCAACATGAACGTTGCTCTTTCTCGCCATCCATACCTTCACGATTGTTTGACAATCTGTCTCCAACCGAGCATGAGACCAGCCCTTAGAGAAAGCCAAGCAAGAATGCATCATGCAAGCATCTCCGCTGTAAAAGGGCCACACACATGATCATACTTTCGCTTTCCGCTGGATTGAGTATTTATCTTCAACAACTTCATTTCTAACAAATTCTGCTCTTGCATTCGTAACGCAGATAGCACCATATATCAATATTTATCTTCAACCAACCAGAAGCCCCACTTTGGAATAATACTTTCATTTACCACTCGAATCAGACCTACATAAATCCAAGTGACTTTATGAACTCACAAATCAGCTCCATAGATTTTTTGGACTGGTACTTCTTTTCACCATGATTGTATTTAGTCCGGCTTCCCCAAATCACCCGCAAACCAATACCGCAACCGAAGCATTCTAATAACTTATAATCAAGATGCTCTAAAAATATAATCTCTCGAAACGCCCGTCCAGAGTAACAATATTAATTTAGGTTCTAATAAAGCTTAAGTCATACTTTTTTTTCTCACATCAACTAAGAACATGATAATCCTTCGCAGTGAAGAAGCAAACATAATTAACACGGTAACAACCAACTTACCAAGCTGTGGCATCTTACCAAACACATAATTAAGCATCTCGACTTCCATTGCCAACTCCGGTTTCATAAAATTTGAAGGTAAGAAGCCCACTGAGCAACGTATATACAGTGTTAAAATTATGTATTTCATACATTGGTATAAATTCTCTCTCTATCAAGCTACTTACAAAGGTACCAGTGTACTTGGGAGCAGTACCATGCCACATTCTGAAATAAATTTAATGAGACCAGAACCTGAAGACCATTTTTCCATTCTACTAATAGAGACCACATCATATTTGGCATTACCTTCTGCCATTATAATTTTCGAGGTTTTATACTGATTGAAAAACAGAGCAAGCTCTTATAGATCAAACTTGATAGTTACTCGCAGACATCCGTTGTTAGCAATCAAAGGGAATGGTGCCGACCGAATCCTATTTTACTACAACACGCATATGAGAACATATGCTAAAGGGTCCACGTATAAAATTAACTTCGCAAAACTAACTTAACACATCCTTGTTGTGAAACAGGCTTCACGAACATAGCATTCATTTCTTCTTATAATAGTTGCAAAATCTGTATCAAAGAGCAAAGACTATCTTACTATAAATTTAGTCAGGTTGCATCAGAAAATTCATATGAAAAACAGGAGCGCCAAGAATTAAATGTATGCATATGCGGACTGAGAGAACAAAATTCAACATGGAACTTTAATTGAAGTTAGCTCTTGACTATATTGTGTGTCCATGCAGATTCAGCAGAATATTTGCTCAAAAGAAAGTCTAACAGTAGTAGAGATGGGAAACCCAACCTAGCAGACAACAATTAACTGATAGTAATCCTATATAGCCATGAAAAGGTCTGAATGTATGTAATTCAGTTATAACAAAGTTGGCATGTAGCTCAATTGAGTTACCACAAGAAGTAGCTGCCAAGCCTATGCAACCCAGTCATGTACATACATTAATAGAATATGCATAAGCTTGGGGAAACCTCCAGCAAAACTAAAACGTAAGATATATGATATACTGACAGGACTTCAGGCAGAGACATATTCGATTGCAAAAGCTAATACAAAACTCACCTCAATGAATTAAATTTGTGTCAATTGAAAATCCAGCAGCGATTCCAGTTTGTTGTTTTAGTTACATTAACATGCACACTCCCATAGACCAAAAGAAGGCCAACAAATGTAAGATATGGTTGGCGTAGATGCTGGATCGGCATGCTCTCACTGTCATAATCAAGGCACCATTGAAAGGGGACGACCTGGGGGAGAGAGGTCGGAGGTGAACCAAAAAACGGAGAAAACATAGGCTCGTGTACGGCTACAACCTGGACGTTGCGAGAGGCAGTGGGCGTGAGGGGGCAGCGGTTGATGGTGGTGTGGTACCCCGACACCATGTCTATCGATCTGCTTCTTCAGCTCGTTCCCGACCTCGCGCTCGAAATATGTCCCCGGCGGTGGAGGTGCCGATCACCTTCTTGCACAAGCGAAAGGCAATATCACGTCTTGGAAGAAGACCAGCGTTGACCACTCCAGCCTCACCCTTAACCTTTTGGATCTACGGCGGAGACAACTGCAATGGAGAAGTGGAGGGCTGCCAGATGCGGTATTTTGCGTGATCAATGCAAATAGGTGCAGGGACTATGGGGATGGGAAGGTGGGACTCGTGGTGAGGGGCGGCGGTGCTGCCTTGGTTTCAAGGAGAGAATGGGAGAGAGCGAAGAGAAGGAGGAGGCCAGGGTCTGTGGGTTGATTGCCACAGTTAATTACCGGAATGTGATTGATGATGATTGATACGTGATTGATTGCCGTGAGATCAAGGGGAGTTTTTGAACCTTCAGATAATTCCAATTATGAAGGTATAGAGATTTTGTTCGGTAGTATTTTTTAGGCTAGATATGGTATGGAGTAGCATATTTGGTACAAGGGAGGAGGCAAGTAAAGATTGATTTGATACGATAGACAGATAGTGAGCTGACGAAATTAAATGCAGAGCGCTTGAAAATGTTTCCGATCTAATTTGTACCGTGATTGATTGAGACCATAATTGTTGTGAGCGTTTGGAATGTCTGATATTTTTACGGGGCAAAAAAATATATCTTTCCTAATTAATTGATAGCGTGACTGGGTATACCATGATTGCTACGAAATTAGATCCGACAAAATGAAGACCGTGAGATTATATTGGACGGACAGGATGCTCCGAATGACGACCATCAAACGCGTTGAGTGTCAAACGACCAACTCCAATTTAATAGTAAAGAAATTGCCTCTAATTATCCATGAGCTGGTACATGGGGCACAACATGTTTGTGCCCATTGCCTTTGATGCCTCCATTGATTCTTGAGACCCAACTAAAGACATGACTTATTTTTATTTTGAAGGATGCACACTGATAGCCATATAGTTAATTTGTGCTTGCATTTGTGGTCAATCCCGTTGGTAAATTTAAGATTGGGAGGGGATCATGGAATCATGGTTTATGCCATCCAAAGAAAATTAACAAAAGAAATTAAAAGAAATCATGCACAACTAGAAAATAACTTGATTTGGTATAAATAAAAATTAGAGTATTATTTTAATGATAATTAGTTTTCTGCAAGATGAAGTGCCATCAACAATCTAGCTAATAAGTGGATTTGTCATAAGGAATCATAGTTGTATCTTTTTTTCTTCTTCTGATAGTTAGTATTTGTGTAAGAGAAAGTAACATCGGCAAGCTGACATATGCTTTCGATAGCTTAAAACATGGACTTACATTATCCCATGAGACTGATTAAACTTACTTTGAGATTAATTTGACTTACTGCTGATTTCCCGATGCCTAATTATATTCTTCTTGTTGGTGTTCCATCTTCCCCATAATCAACGCAAAAGGTGTGGGGAAAATGTTCTTCCCTGCTACGATCACTTCATATTATCGTGAACCTCTGGAAGCAAAGTTCTAAATGGCGATGATGCCACTCATTTCTCACATGATGACATTTCTCATGTTGGTGTCTTGTTGGTAGTTATTCGGGTTGTGTTTATACTCTCGGAATGGAACAAGGAAACTGTGTGGAATCAGTGTTAAAATATTATTGAATGGAAGGAATGAAATCCTCTTTTTGGATGGTATCAGTTGTTGCATTATAAAATATGTTGTTCGAAAAAACCAATGTTACATTTTTGTGTCTCTTCAGACCTCTAGTGTTCCACTCAGATATCACGAGATTAAATGTAATAATTAAATTCTAATTAACTTGTAAAAGTGTAGGCATGTACTTACTTTTTTACGTATAGGAGCACTGCCCATCCATTAAATAAGAAGGTAGAGTATTGGTACAACACCTTGCTAAAGAAGCACACCAACTTACTTACCATAGAAAGTTGCTTCTCAACCTTACCGATAATCATGGCAAGACTTGAGCCTCAGAGCCGGGAGGAGGGGGGGGGGGGGGGAGCAGGAAGGGCTGCTTTCAAGTAAAAAATGTTTACCATGGTGCATGTGCATCCTGCTAGCTTGAAAGAGATCTCCTTGGTTGGAAAGGAGGGAATACGCATCGAGTTCTACATGACAAAAGTAGCTGCATAAAGAGAATTGTATTTTGTTTCTCTACATATTGAGTACGACTGTTCTAAAGAATTATTGTGATGCTTGTTTCATTCGTATAGGTTATGTGCTGTCAGGAGATGGAAGGTTTCGACGTTCAAAAGGAATATACCAGCATAGGTTATGAGATTATGTTGTTGTTTCCACTCTATCTATCCACCGAAGCTACGAGGAATCTGAAAAGAAACAACAAACATGTGCCACATATACATTTTTCATGTATGACAAAGGAAAAAGAAGACTGTAGCATTCAACTAGTTTTTCCAGTACTTAAGACCACTCTTATCTCTCGGGATTTTTTTTTCTTGAGGAACACCAGTATCGCAGCCGTAGAACTTCGTGATGAGGCCACACCAGTGTTTCGCCATGGAGACAAGGATCGACACTTGGTAAATGAATAGTCTGTTGTAATGAAACATACATATGTGAATAAAAAACCTAGATTTGATTGCTATTAAGTCGCAGTTAGCACTTAGCACAAGCGCACAAGAAAACCACCAAACAAATGTGTGCTTCAGATTTTTCTACGATTCTAGCACATTCTTGAATTTACAACCAGGCGTGACAGAGCGATTCAATATTATTCTCACCGACATGTGTTTATTAAAGCATACTGCAGTTGTTAGATTCGTCCATCTTTTGTTACATGACCGTATAAGAGCATCTTCAGTCGCGTCTCCCAAAGCGTCTCCCAAAGGGATTTGGGGCGCGCCGGACAGAAAATGCGTTCCAGCCGCGTCCCCCAAAGCCCATTTGTGTCCGGCGCCCCCAATACGGTGTCCGGCGCCCCGAGCCCGTCCCCGTCCCACAGGGGACGCACCGGGGACGCTGGACGCAACGAAAAGCGAGGCGAACCGACGCGGGGCCGACCCGTCAGCGGCACAGGGAAAATTCGTCTCACACTCCCGCCAAATCCCGCCGCTTCCGCCAAATCGCGCCTATACCGCCGCGCATTTCAGGCCTCTCAAAACATATCCCGTCGCCGATTCATTTCTCCTATCCCGCCGATTTGTTTCTCCCTCCCGCCGTCCACCCGCCGGCGCTACCCTCTCCACATGGCGCCGCCGACGAGCCCTCCAAAAAGATGGCGAAGAAAGCGGCCAAGAAGCCGCCGGGCAATGGGACGGAAGGGGTGACGCGCCGCTCGCGAGGCCGGCGGAAGGCGCCGGCTTTGAAGAAGAAGCCCGAAGGATGGACCGACGATCAATGGCAGCAAGATTGCCCTCGCGCCGGAAGCTAGCTGACGGCGGAGCCGGAGCGGATCGGAGGGCGGCGGAGCCGGAGAAGAAGGCCCGCGTGCGCGCCGCACATAATGGCCGGGTGTATCGCCGCCACCAACGCGAGCCCATATAGTACGAACGTGCCGGTGTACGTTCCGGGAGTCTTCTCTCCGTCGTCATCCGCCTTCTACAACGACGACCCCTCCGGCACTCGACAGGGCGTCCTACTGGCAACAAGGCTGCCAAGGCCGCCTTGGCCGACGCTGCGTCGTCTGAGAAGACGCAGGCGTCGATCACGAAATGCCTCGCCGACATCTCCTCGATCTTTATCTCCCGCTACATGAAGGCCGACCAAAGGTGGGCCGAGCTGCTCAAGAGGCAAGAGGAGAAGCTGGAGCTCAAGAAACGCAGGGACGACATGTCCCTGCTGAGAACGTCGACGCAGGGAATGTCTCCCCGACGCGAGCGGCGCACAACTTCTTCAAAGGCCGGATCCTCGACGACATCGAAGCCAAAATGGCGGCGGCGGACGCGGCGGCCCCGGCGGGGCCGGCATCGGCGGCAGCCGGCAGCAAGAAGAAGAGCAGGTCGACGCGTCTTCATCGCTACACCGCGTCGGCCTCTGCGTCGGCGACGGAGCGGACGCACCATGCACAGCAACAATGTGCGGATCGCGACGAGGTCATCGTGCTCGATGGGCCCGCGTCGACTCAGTGATACGACGCCGTCGCCCAACCCCTTCCCCTTCTTCTAATTTGCATGCACCACCGGTCCGTAATATGATCGCGTGCCCGCAGTACTTTGATCGATCGCCGCTACTCTGATCGCGACGAATCGGCGGAAACGATCTCTTTTGAATGCATCTATTTGAATTTCTGATTGGGGGCGGCGTTTGGGGGACGCGGCTGGGTAGCGACGTCCCCCAAACGCGGCATGAACAAAACACGTCTCCCAAACGCTCGATCCGGCGCGGCTTGGGGGACGCGGCTGGAGATGCTCTAAGTGTTTCCATCCTCGGCTCTTTGCAAAGCAATTTCACTATGCGTCTATGCCAAACACTCGGTTCGAAAGTAGTACCAACAGTAGCTGCTCAAATTTTCTTCGCGTGGCCTTTGTGTATGAGCCCAGCTCGACAAAGCAACAAAAGCCCATTAGACAAGCAACGCCTCCAGAGTCCAGCCAGGCGACCAACGTACAGACTGCGCACCAGCTCACCGTTTTAGTCCCACCTCGCCAACCGGGGAACGATTCGACCAGCTTAAATACCCGTCTCCGCCTGCCTGATCGCCGAACTCAGTAGCGTGAGCTTGTAACCCGAGCGGGGGCATTTGGGTGGTGTGGACGTTGCCGTGGCGCTGTGGGCCTGGATCGGTTGTGCTATTGCTGGCCCGCCCGTTCCAAGTTGCGTAGTGGATCGCTGGGGCCTGTGCGAAAGCTGGGCCTCACGGTCCATAGTGTGGCAGGCACAGCGTTAGGCTGGCCTCACAGAGCAGCGAGAACTGCCCGCTTCCAACGGTGGAAGGATAACGGGCCGCTGCACTCCTGTTCCACTTGGGCCTCGCAGCCTACTCCAGCGGACCATCACCTTTTTTTTTGTTTCTTTTCTATTTTTATTTCTTAAAGCGTTTCACATGTTCCCTTTTATTTTCTTGAATTTTCAGCTAGGAACCAATTCAGTATGCTAGCTGGCGTGGTGCCAACTTTTTTTTTTTGCCTTTCACTTGTTTGCACCACGTAGGCATATCCCCAATTCACGGATACATGACACATAGTTGTAAATCATCCAATATACTTATAGTAGTCTTATATCTAATGTTAACTTGTACTTAACTTCTTTACATTGTAAGTTATTTGCCCTTTGCATGTTTCGGTTTTGTACCAAGTATGTGTGTTTGTATATGTTGTGGCTTAATTGTGTATTCAAGTATGGTTGTTTGACACAATATTTACTTGTGTGCCTAATGCATCTTGATGATATGTATTATTTGACACTTTTTGAGTGATTAATAGAAAATTCTATTTTAGGGAGCGTGATATGCCTTCTGCATCTCTCTTTTCTTAAAATATGCGTACATGAGTACTACCACTTAGAATTAATATTTCAAAATTATCTAGCCACTATATAGTGTACCATATTCATGAGAAATTGAAATTAAAATTCTGCACGTGTTCCAAGTGGTATATATATGGTGCGAAGTCATTGATGGAAACAATAGTTGATTATCTAAAATTTGAGACTATAACAATATGTTATTGGCACTTTATTGGGACACCTACTGCTTACTTGTGTGCATGATATGTTTTTGATGTTGAAAACAACCCACTGTATAACAAAAGACGAAGTGAGTAATACTCCCTTAGTTTCTTGTTAATATTAAATGAAGGAATCTACACATCAAAATATATCTAGATACGATATTTAACCAAGGTTAAAGTTAAGATAAGGGAATAATAAGCTAGTAGTGGCAATACCTGTTTCAATGCCCTAGTCAGTGGCCTCACGGAGAAGAGAGATCAACCCCATGCAGATCAAACAAAGTAGGAGTGCGAGATTTTTCGTTGCTATAAACACACCGAATAGTACTTATGCATTCTGCTTAGGGCATCTTCAGTGGTTTGATTCAAATTGGTGACCTATCCAGTCTGTTTATGTTCGTTTGAGCCGGTCCACGGACAGATTGCGTGTCGCAGTCCGGCCGGCCAGGCTAGTGCGCAGCGGCTGACCCATTCGGATCTTAGGTAATTGCATAGATATTTGGAGATAAATTTGGTTGAAACAAATTGGTAGGAGTACAATAAATTAGAAAGTAATAAAACATAGTAGAAGACTATATCGTTTTCATCTTGCCCTCTCCTATTCATCCTTTTCGGTGTGGTAGTGGCGGCGGTACATGGTCTCGTCGAAGACCTTGACGGTGAGCATGTTGTGGTTGTCGTACTTGAAGACGACGAATTGACCGACTTCGATGGCGTGCGTGTGGGTGAACGCCGTCGAACAACACCTCCACGGACCATAGGACGGTGGCTCCGCAGGACACACGCAGTACAACATCGCAAGGCTCTTGCCAATCGACGATCGACGTAAACCTTTGGGGCAGTTGTTGCCTGTCCCAGTTCATGCCCTGGTGGATGGTGACGCCGAACTCGAAACCGGATAGGTCGGGTGACGATGGTGCGGACGACGGTGGTGACGGGGACAGGGACGTTGGTGGCTGAATCTGGCCTCTTCCACCGCGCCTTCCTTGGCGACCTCGGCCTCCGCCACACCTAGGTCCCGGTGGCCGTCCTAGACTCCCTCCCCTCTAGCCTATGCCGCCAGCCGTTGCTATTGAGATGCCAGTGGTGGTGGTAGGAAATGGAAGAAGATGTTGTGGAATAAAATAGCCACCGTTGGCCTGCATAAAAAGGCCAAGGGCAGTGGATGTCGGGTGCGTAGGCCGAAATGCCGGTATTAATTAGGTCAGGCAGTAGACAACGCGGGTAGAGCACGAGCGCATGCGTTGGGTGGTGCGGGCAATTTTAGAGTTAACTTTTTTTCTATTGGTGGCTAGAAGAAGTAAGCCGTTGGACGTCACTCCACATGGGTGGACACACGAGGGCACATCCTATGTGCACGCCAATAGCATCGGTTTTCTAAATTTAGTGACCCAATGAATCATGGTGGATGGATTGGTCCATTTAAATCGCCCTGCTGAAATGTGCGCGGCCGATCCGTTTGTTCGCGTGAACCGTTTTCCTTAGAGCAGCTCCAGCCGTTGGGGCCCCCTAGGCCGAAATCCGATGATATTTAGCACCGGATGGATGTAAAAATCGACCTGGGGAGGCCCATTTCCCAGCGGCGAGCTCAGGGGGAAAGACCAAATGTATTTGAATTCAAACATAAATAGACGAAAAACGTTCAAACTTAGGCAAAATTTAAAGATATTTAATATATATAGGCGAGTTTTTACATATATAGGCCGAATTTTACGAATTCGGCCAGAGGGAAACACAAACTAAAATTAAAACACGGCGTTCTACATGCCGAAATGGCGCTAGAACGCCGTGTAGTCGCCATCGTCGTTGTCGTCGCTGGAGTCGCCGCCGTCCTGCGGTGGCGGCGCTTGCTGGCTGCTCTAGCCGGGAGCCCAACGGCTGGATCCCTGCCCAGGGTCGCCGAGGCGTGGCGGCGACGGTGTCGGCTTGTACCACTCATCCTCGCTGGAGTCCTCCAGCTTGATGAGCGGCGCGCCTCTGGCGGGTGATGGCCGCGACAGCGCGGCGCCTCGTGCCGGCCAGGTCCAGCAGCCGCCGCTGCTGCTCCGCCTCCTCCCTCTCCCAGTCCTGCCTGGACCAGGCGAGCGCCGCGTCCATCGACAGGGCGTTGTCGGCGGGGACGAGGTCTTGAAGGGACCTCGCGATCGCCTCGCGGACCGTCGCGTCCTCAGCCCGCGCGGCGAGGTCAGACGGAGCAGTCGCCGCTGCGTCCTCCTTCTTCGGCTTCCTCTTCCTCCCGCGCACCGACGACGACGAGGCGCGCCCCCTCACGGATGATGAGGGCGCCGTTGCTGCGCCCTATGGTCGGCTGTGGCGACAACGGCTCCGTCTTCACCGTCATCCTCGGTGTCGCTGCTGAGGAGCAGATCCGCAGCTGCGCGTCCCATACCTTGACGCCAACCCCGACGAGGACCACAATGCCATGCGTCGTGGCATCTAGGAGCTTCCGTATAGGCGCGACACGGAAGGCACCGGAGGCGACATCCCCAGGACGGGGTAGTTGCCGCCCTCGATGTGCGCGAGCACATTTTCAAGGGTGCGGCCCGGCGCGCTCCACCAGTGGCGCGGCAGGCGGCGTTGTTGCGCGCGGGAGGAGGGGGAGGACCGTCGTATGCCGCGCTTTCTCGTTCGTACCTGTGACGGAAGAACTCGTTCCACGTGTCATAGTTGTTGGGGAAGTAGCGCGGCTCGGCGCGCTGCTCGTCGCTGAGGGTGAGGACCACGGTGTCGATCTCGGCGTCGAGGGTGTCGCCTCCAACTGGCGGCGGCGGGATCGGGACGTCCCCCCGCGCTCAGGCGCCATCCTCCGGGTGCGCGGATGTCTGGCGGCGCTGGAAAGGACTACGGCGTCCGGAAGCTCCCGCATCGGATCGTCATCTGCCGTCGCGCGCACGCGCTTGGACGCGCCCATGCCTCCTTTCGGAGGCGTCGTTATCCGCGACGAGGAGAGGCACGCGTCCTCTGCTCCGGCCCGTCGGACGACGGGGTCGGGCTGCCGCTCCCGCATCAAGGAGGAGGACGCCGCGGCTTCGCCACCACTTCTGCTGGTGAAGAAGCAATGGTGGGAGAAGGAGGCCGAGGCGCAGGCGGCCCTCCGTGGCGACGGCGACGACGAGGAGTTTCCCGCCCTACAGTTCATGGTCAGCCGCTCCATCGACGAAGACTACCGGCATATTTCGCTAGACCCGCGGCAGTTGGCGGTGTGGTCCACCATGGACCACGGCGCCAACTACGTCGACCTTGCTGGAACATCAAAGTTGTCGGCACCAAAGGAGGAGAAGACCGACGAGGAGGAGGCCGACGAGGCCGACAGCTGGTCCTTCGGGTGACTAGCCATTGGGTTGTGTGTTGGTGCTCATGCAAGCATGCTTGTGAGCTGCTCTCACTGTTCATGGTTGGTACTTGTGTGTGAGGATCAGCTCAGCCTGTTTGGTATTATCCTTCCCGATTTCCTATTTCTTTGCTAACTTGCCAAGTGGCTTTGCCACTTGGCTTAATTTCATTTATGCTTTCTGTTTGTGTATGCAGGGATCAAAGTGTTGATCAAGGATGTCTCCAACACATGTTTATCAAGGAGATCAAAATAATTCTTTAATGTAGTGTAGCTAGTTATTAAAACATTGTAATTTTCCTTTTCTTTTTCATTTTCCAATTTCTGAAATGTGTGATGTAATAATTAATTCATTGGAATATTGTAATGACAATGTATTTATTTGTGATGATCAATAAAGCTCAAGTTTCTCTAATGAGCTATTTGTGATAAATTTATATTCATTTCTTATATGTATTGTCATTTATAATATTCATATCTAAATTATTTATTGTTTGAATAAACAATTGTTTGAATTATGAATTATCTTGGTTTGATTAAAGTTTGAGTTTCACCTTGATACGTCTCAAACGTATCTATAATTTCTTATGTTCCATGCTAGTTTTATGACTATACCTACATGTTTTATTCATACTTTATATCATTTTGATGCATTTTTCGGTACTAACCTATTAACAAGATGCCGAAGCGCCGGTCTCGTTTTCTAGCTGTTTTTGGTTTCGAAATCCTACACAGGAAATATTCTCGGAATTGGACGAAACAAAAGTCAAACCTTCTATTTTACCGAGACGGACCCGCAGAGCAGAGAAGGGCCGGAGGGGGGCCAAGGGGGCCCCACACCATACCTGGGCGCGGGCCCCTCCCTGGCCGCGCCACCAGGTGGGGAGACCACTCCCTGGCTCCTCCGAATCCGCCCTTTCGCCTATATATTCTTTCCGTCGCGAAAACCCTAAAAGACCAGACGATATTCCACGAAGAGTTCCGTAGCCGCCGCCATCGCGAAGACAAGTTTCGGGGGACAGAAGTCTCTGTTCCGGCACGCCGCTGGGACGGGGAATTGCCCCCGGAGCCTTCTCCATCGACGCCACCGCCTCCATCTTGGTCCGTGAGTAGTTCCCCCATGGACTACGGGTTCTAGCAGTAGCTAGTTGGCACTCTCTCTCCCATGTACTTCAATACAATGATCTCATGAGCTGCCTTACATGATTGAGATCCATCTGATGTAATCGGTGTTGTGTTTGTTGGGATCCGATGAATTGTTATATTATGATCAGTCTATCTATAAAGTTTGTGAAGTTATTGTTGCTGCAATCTTGTTGTGTTTAATGCTTGTCACTAGTGCACGAGTGGCATGATCTTAGATTTGAGCTCTATAATTATTGCTTAGATTGTATCTACAAGTTGTTTGCACATGTCTATGTCCGGAACCCGAGGCCCCAGAGTGACAAGGAATCGGGACAACTCGGAGGGGAAGGCTTAGATATGAGGATCACATGTTTTCACCAAGTGTTAATGCTTTGCTCCTGGTTCTCTATTAAAAGGAGTACCTTAATTACCAAGTAGATTCCCTTGAGGCCCGGCTGCCACCAGCCGGTAGGACAAAAGATGTTATGCAAGTTTCTCATTGCGAGCACGTATGACTATATATGGAAAACATGCCTACATGATTAATAAACTTGATGTTCTGTCTTAATGCTATTTCAATCCTATTGATGACCCACAAGTATAGGGGATCGCGGCAGTCTTCGAGGGAAGTAAAACCCAAATTTATTGATTCGACACAAGGGGAGGTAAAGAATACTTATAAGCCTTAACAACTGAGTTGTCAATTCAGCTGCACCTGGAAAAGCACTAGTAACAGGGGTGATGTGAAAGTAGCAATGATATGAAAGCAATAGTAAAAGTAACACAGACAGCGATAGCGTAGTAATATGAGAGCAATGGCACCAGAAAATAGTTGATACTACTTCCAACGACATGTAGAATGAGTATATGATGATGACAGATGGACCGGGGTTCCCAGCTATCTACACTAGTGGCAACTCTCCAATAACAAGTGTTGGGTGAACAAATTACAGTCGGGCAATTGATAGGATTGAAATAGCATTAAGACAGTAACATCAAGATCATTAATCATGTAGGCATGTTTTCCAATTATAGTCGTACGTGCTCGCAATGAGAAACTTGCACAACATCTTTTGTCCTACCAGCAGGTGGCAGCCGGGCCTCTAGGGAATCTACTGGATATTAAGGCACTCCTTTTAATAGAGCACCGTGATGGCGTGTATTTCACACGTTCGTTGGGAACCCCAAGAGGAAGGTATGATGCGCACAGCAGCAAGTTTTCCCTCAGAAAGAAACCAAGGTTTATCGAACCAGGAGGAGCCAAGAAGCATGTTGAAGGTTGATGGCGGCGGGTGATACGTCTCCGACGTATCGATAATTTCTTATGTTCTATGCCATATTATTGATGATACCTACATGTTTTATGCACACTTTATGTCATATTCGTGCATTTTCTGGAACTAACCTATTAACAAGATGCCGAAGTGCCGCTGTCGTTTTTGGCTGTTTTTGGTTTCGTAAATCCTAGTAACGAAATATTCTCGGAATTGGACGAAACGAAGACCCAGGGGCCTATTTCGCCACGAACCTTCCGAAGACCGAAGAGCATACGAAGTGGGGCCACGAGGTGGCCAAACCACAAGGCGGCGCGGCCAAGGGGGGGCCCGCGCCGCCCTGTGGTGTGGGCCCCTCGTCAGCCCCCCGACTCTGACCTTCCGCCTACTTAAAGCCTCCGTCGCGAAACCCCTGATGCGAAAAACCACGATACGGAAAACCTTACTGAGACGCCGCCACCGCCGATCCCATCTCGGGGGATTCTGGAGATCTCCTCCGGCACCCTGCCGGAGAGGGGATTCATCTCCCGGAGGACTCTACACCGCCATGGTCGCCTCCGGAGTGATGAGTGAGTAGTTCACCCCCGGACTATGGGTCCATAGCAGTAGCTAGATGGTTGTCTTCTCCTCATTGTGCTTCATTGTTGGATCTTGTGAGCTGCCTAACATGATCAAGATCATCTATCCGTAATACTCTATGTTGTGTTTGTCGGGATCCGATGGATAGAGAATACCATGTTATGTTAATTATCAAGTTATTACATATGTGTTGTTTATGATCTTGCATGCTCTCCGTTACTAGTAGAGGCTCCGGCCAAGTTTTTGCTCTTAACTCCAAGAGGGAGTATTTATGCTCGATAGTGGGTTCATGCCTCGCATTGACACCGGGACAGTGATGAGAAAGTTCTAAGGTTGTGTTGTGTCGTTGCCACTAGGGATAAAACATTGGCGCTATGTCCGAGGATGTAGTTGTTGATTACATTACGCACCATACTTAATGCAATTGTCTCGTTGCTTTGCAACTTAATACCGGAGGGGGTTCGGACGATAACCCGAAGGTGGACTTTTTAGGCATAGATGCAGTTGGATGGCGGTCTATGTACTTTGTCGTAATGCCCAATTAAATCTCACTATACTTATCATGACATGTATGTGCATTGTTATGCCCTCTCTATTTGTCAATTGCCCGACTGTAATTTGTTCACCCAACATGCTTTTATCTTATGGGAGAGACACCTCTAGTGAACCGTGGACCCCGGTCCATTCTTTAATACCGAAATACAAATCTGCCGCAATACTTGTTTTACTCGTTTTCTCTCGCAAACAATCATCTTCCACACAATTCGGTTAATCCTTTGTTACAGCAAGCCGGTGAGATTGATAACCTCACTCGTTTCGTTGGGGCAAAGTACTTTGGTTGTGTTGTGCAGTGTTCCACGTTGGCGCCGGAATCCCCGGTGTTGCGCCGCACTACATCCCGCCGCCATCAACCTTCAACGTGCTTCTTGGCTCCTCCCGGTTCGATAAACCTTGGTTTCTTTCGAGGGAAAACTTGCTGCTGTGCGCATCATACCTTCCTCTTGGGGTTGCCCAACGAACGTGTGAAATACACGCCATCAAGCATATTTTCCGGGCGCCGTTGCTCGGGGAGATCAAGACACGCTGCAAGGGGAGTCTCCACTTCTCAATCTCTTTACTTTGTTTTTGTCTTGCTTTATTTTATTTACTACTTTGTTTGCTATATCAAAAACACAAAAAAATTAGTTACTTGCATTTACTTTACTTGATTCATCATGTTTCCTTTTAATTTTACCACAAAAAACATACCGGTAGGACAAGGGTCTATAATTGGGAGTAACAATATAGAAGAATTTTTCACCCATGTTAGTACCGTTGAAGATTTTGAAGATAGACACTTGGTAGAACTTGCTCCCACTTATGAAATTGCTCGCTGTCGCTTTAGTTCGCCTGTTGGAAACTAAATTTGTTAATCTCAATCCTATAATCCAACACATGTTTCTTACACTGGGTGATATGGAAGAGGGGGAAAAGAAAGATTTTGTTTTAGAAACCCTTCTTAGAGAATTTGGTGGTCTAGCAAGAGAGGCTAGAAAGGTTTTTGCTAAATTTAATATGCTTGGTTCTCATACTAATTTTGTTAGCCTCCTTGAAAAAATGGACATGGATAGAATAAGGTACACTAATAATATTAATGATGGTGGGGAGATCAAAGCACCAATACCATGTAAACTCCTAGCTATGAATGATGCACTAGAACATAACTATGCTTGGCTTGTTCCTGAAAATTTGTTCGATGAGAGTAGCAAGCCCAAGACTAATGAAAAGGAGACGCTGAAACTTATGTATCCAATATACTATGCATGGTTGAGAAAACTCCAAACCCCGCTGTAGGTGCACCACCCTTCGATAATACTTGAGTTACACTTTTCGCGCCTAGCTGAAAGGCGTTAAAGAAAAGCGCTTATGGGAGACAACCCATGTTTTTACTCCAGTATTTTTGTTTTATATTTGTGTCTTGGAAGTTGTTTACTACTGTAGCAACCTCTCCTTATCTTAATTTTGAGTTTTGTTGTGCCAAGTAAAGTCTTTGATAGTAAAGTAAGTACTAGATTTGGATTACTGCGCAGTTCCAGATTTCTTTGCCGTCACGAATCTGGGTCTACCTCCCTGTAGGTAGCTCAGAAAATTAAGACAATTTACGTGCATGATCCTCAGATATGTACGCAACTTTCATTCAATTTGAGAATTTTCATTTGAGTAAGTCTGGTGGCCTAATAAAATCCATCTTTACGGACTGTTCTGTTTTGACAGATTCTGCCTTTTTATTTCGCATTGCCTCTTTTGCTATGTTGGATGAATTTCTTTGATCCATTAATGTCCAGTAGCTTTATGCAATGTACAGAAGTGTTAAGAATGATTGTGTCACCTCTGAACATGTTAATTTTTATTATGCACTAACCCTCTAATGAGTTGTTTCGAGTTTGGTGTGGAGGAAGTTTTCAAGGATCAAGAGAGGAGTATGATGCAATATGATCAAGGAGAGTGAAAGCTCTAAGCTTGGGGATGCCCGGTGGTTCACCCCTGCATATTCTAAGAAGACTCAAGCGTCTAAGCTTGGGGATGCCCAAGGCATCCCCTTCTTCATCGACAACATTATCGAGGTTCCTCCCTGAAACTATATTTTTATTCCGTCACATCTTATGTACTTTGCTTGGAGCGTCGGTTTGTTTTTGTTTTTTGTTTTGTTTGAATAAAATGGATCCTAGCATTCACTTTATGGGAGAGAGACACGCTCCGCTGTAGCATATGGACAAGTATGTCCTTAGGCTCTACTCATAGTATTCATGGCGAAGTTTCTTCTTCGTTAAATTGTTATATGGTTGGAATTGGAAAATGATACATGTAGTAACTCTAAAATGTCTTGGATAATTTGATACTTGGCAATTGTTGTGCTCATGTTTAAGCTCTTGCATCATATACTTTGCACCCATTAATGAAGAAATACTTAGAGCTTGCTAATTTGGTTTGCATATTTAGTTTCTCTAGAGTCTAGATAACATCTAGTATTGAGTTTTGAACAACAAGGAAGACGGTGTGGAGTCTTATAATGTTTACAATATGTCTTTTATGTGAGTTTTGCTGCACCGTTCATCCTTGTGTTTGTTTCAAATAACCTTGCTAGCCTAAACCTTGTATCGAGAGGGAATACTTCTCATGCATCCAAAATACTTGAGCCAACCACTATGCCATTTGTGTCCACCATACCTACCTACTACATGGTATTTATCCGCCATTCCAAAGTAAATTGCTTGAGTGCTACCTTTAAAATTCCATCATTCACCTTTGCAATATATAGCTCATGGGACAAATAGCTTAAAAACTATTGTGGTATTGAATATGTACTTATGCACTTTATCTCTTATTAAGTTGCTTGTTGTGCGATAACCATGTTTCTGGGGACGCCATCAACTATTCTTTGTTGAATATCATGTGAGTTGCTATGCATGTCCGTCTTGTCCGAAGTAAGAGAGATCTACCACCTTAATGGTTGGAGCATGCATATTGTTAGAGAAGAACATTGGGCCGCTAACTAAAGCCATGATTCATGGTGGAAGTTTCAGTTTTGGACATATATCCTCAATCTCATATGAGAATAATAATTGTTGCCACATGCTTATGCATTAAAGAGGAGTCCATTATCTGTTTTCCATGTTGTCCCGGTATGGATGTCTAAGTTGAGAATAATCAAAAGCGAGAAATCCAAAATGCGAGCTTTCTCCTTAGACCTTTGTACAGGCGGCATGGAGGTACCTGATGTCTACGGGAGCTTCTATTCTTGTAGACAGTGTTGGGCCTCCAAGAGCAGAGGTTTGTAGAACAGCAGCAAGTTTCCCTTAAGTGGATCACCCAAGGTTTATCGAACTCAGGGAGGAAGAGGTCAAAGATATCCCTCTCATGCAACCCTGCAACCACAAAGCAAGAAGTCTCTTGTGTCCCCAACACACCTAATAGGTGCACTAGTTCGGCGAAGAGATAGTGAAATACAGGTGGTATAAATAAGTAGGAGCAGTAGCAACGGTGCCAGAAAAGTGCTTGGCGTGTAGTTGATGGTGGTGGTATTGCAGCAGTAGTAACGCGATGAAAAACGAGTAACAAGCAGTAGTAACTCAGCGAGTAGTAACGCAGCGAGTAGTAAACAAGCGGTAGTAACTCAGCGGTATTTAGGAACAAGGCCTAGGGATTACACTTTCACTAGTGGACACTCTCAACATTGATCACATAACAGAACAGATAAATGCATACTCTACACTTTTGTTGGATGATGAACACATTGCGTAGGATTACACGAACCCTCAATGCCGGAGTTAACAAGCTCCACAATAATGCTCATGTTTAAGTAACCTTTAGTGTAAGATAGATCAACGCTACTAAACCAAGTACTAGCATAGCATGCACACTCTGTCACCTTCATGCATATGTAGGAGGAATAGATCACATCAATATTATCATAGCAATAGTTAACTCCATAATCTACAAGAGATCATGATCATAGCATAAACCAAGTACTAACACGGTGCACGCACTCGTCACCTTTGCACACATGCGAGGAGGAATAAACTACTTTAATAACAAATCACTAGAGTAGCACATAGATAAATTGTGATACAAACATGCTGCAATCATAAAGAGATATAAATAAGCACCTCACTATGCCATTCAATGAGTAAGTATTCTGTGAAATATGGCCTAAGAGACCCACACGGTGCACACACTTGTCACCTTTACACACGTGGGACTAGGAGTCTCCGGAGATCACATAGGTAAAACTCACTTGACTAGCATAATGACATCTAGATTACAAGCATCATCATATGAATCTCAATCATGTAAGGCAGCTCATGAGATTATTGTATTGACACACATAGGAGAGAGATGAACCACATAGCTACCGGTACAGCCCCGAGCCTCGATGGAGAACTACTCCCTCCTCATGGGAGCAGCAGCGGTGATGAAGATGGCGGTGGAGATGGCAGCGGTGTCGATGGAGAAGCCTTCCGGGGGCACTTCCCCGCTCCGGCGGCGTGCCGGAACGAGATCCTGTCCCCCGGATCTTGGCTTCGCGAT
The DNA here is from genome assembly GCF_022539505.1 of Lolium rigidum. Taxonomy (NCBI): domain Eukaryota; kingdom Viridiplantae; phylum Streptophyta; class Magnoliopsida; order Poales; family Poaceae; genus Lolium; species Lolium rigidum. Next base: position 126,014,239 of record NC_061513.1, read on the forward strand.
GGCGGCGGCTCCGGCGGGTTTACGTGGGTTTCGTCAATTGGTATCGGGTTTTCGATCCGGGGGCTTTATATAGGCGAAGAGGCGGCGCAGGAGGGCCGACGGGGGGCCACACCATAGGGCGGCGCGGCCCCCCTCCGGCCGCGCCAGCCTAGGGTTTGGTGGCCCTGTGGCCCCCTCCGGTCCTTCCCGGGTGTTCTGGATGCTTCCGATGAAAATAGGAAGCATCCAGAACACCAGAGACTAAGTAACAGCCGACGGCCATATGTGGCTACATCAGCCTCTGCCCTAAGCCTTACGGATCGAAACCGTACCAATTGACGAAACGAAACTGTAGCGCGCCATCGCGGCGGCACGAGGGCGAGATCTGCAGGCTGCCATTCTTGACCAGAAGATCGCCGACCTCCCGCATGTCTTTCACCCGGCTATTTATCCCATGAAGAGGAGGAGTGGTTATATCATCACCTGTCTGCTGCTCTGTGTGTCGGCTCACAGCTGTCTCATGCGAGATTCGCCTTGATGATCTTGTCTAGATGTCGTGCTAGTCAGTGATTTACTATGTGTCTCACGAACTAGTCCCGCGTGGGTGTGTGCACGTATTGAATAATAACAGGCCATATTTCGCGAGAATACACTACTCATTGAATGATATGAATGAAGATATCTCTTTATGATTGCGTATGTTTAATATCTATAGTGATTTGTTATTAAGTGGTTTATTCCTCTGCATGTGGCTACGATCTTGCACACATGTTGAGTACGGTTTTATGCTATGATCTGATCTCTGTAGATTATGAGTTAACTATTGCTATGACAATATTGATAATGATCCCATCCTCCTACGCTATGCGTGAAGTGACGTGTGCGTCTATGCTAGTACTGGTTTAATGGCGTTGATCTAACACTAAGGTATAAACATGAGCATTGTTAACTCGTGGTCGATGTCCTTCGCGAGTCATCATCCAGCAAAGTGTAGAGTATCGTGCCACGTGCGATATGATCAATGTTGAGTGTCCACTTTAATTGAGTGTAATCTAGGCCTTGTTCTAAATATGTTTGGTTATAACAGCATTTACTAATAACGTTATGATTACTCTTTAGCTTTGTTCTTGTTTCTTCAACGTTACTCTGTTTATAACCTACCATATCTTTCTAATATTTTTAGGTGCTAACCACTATTACCACTGTATTCACTCTGTCGCCGGGCACTAATTCACCTGACCAAGGTGTGTTGAGGACACTAGTGATTGCGAGGGGTGCATGAGAGGATATCTTTGACCTCTTCCTCACAGTTACGATAAACAACAGGTATCCACTGAAACTTCTTTGTGTTCTAGGCTCTGCTCTGGAAGCTTGTTACAATCTACAAGAATGACTTCCGTAGGCCTGTGAGCTCTCTATGCTGCCTAGGTAGAGGCTTCGTACCAGACTCTTCGCTTTGATTATTCTCAACTAACGTATCTGCGACAACATGGAAGCGAATAATGGACTCTAACAATGCATAATGTGGCAACAGTATTATTCTCGTGAGACAGTATATCGGCGAGCTTCCACCATGAATCATGGCGCAGTTAGCGACTAATGTAACTGCTGGCAATATGCATGTACCGACAGAGCGGTTGTATAATACACGTAAATAGTTGATGGCGTCAGTATGGTTATCGCACAACAAGCAACTTAATAGAGAGATAAAAGTGCATAAGTACATATTCAATACCACAATAGTTTTTTAAGCCATTGTCCCATGAGCTATATATTGCAAAGGTGAGTGATGGGGTTTCAAAGGTAGCACTCAAGCAATTTACTTTGGAATGAGCGGATAAATGCCATGTAGTAGGTAGGTATGGTGGACACAGAATGGCATACGATGGTTGGCTCAAGTGTTTTGGATGCATCGAAGTATTCCCTGCTCGACTACAAGGTTTAGGCTAGCGAGGTTATTTGAAACAAACACATGGATGAGCGGTGCGGCAAAACTCACATAAAGGCATATTGTAAACATTATAAGACTCCACGCCGTCTTCCTTGATTGTTCAAAACTCAATACTAGATGTTATCTAGACTCTCAGAAACTAAATATGCCGAAACCAAGTAACAAGCTCTAAGTACTGTTCACAATAGGTGAAGCATATGATCGTTAAACATGAGCACAACAATTGCCAATATCAAATTATCCAAGACGATTTTAGAGTTACTACATGTATCATTTTCCAATTCCAACCATATAAACAATTTAACTTGAAGAAGAAACTTCGCCATGAATGCTATGAGTAGAGCCTAAGGACATACTTGTCCATATGCTTACGAGCGGAGCGTGTCTCTCCCATGAGAAGTGAATGCTTTAGGATCCATTTTGTTCAGACAAAGCAAAGTACAAAGGCAGACCGACGCTCCAAGCAAAGTACATAAGATGTGACGGAATAAAAATATGGTTTCAGGAGGAACTCTGATAATGTTGTCGATGAAGAAGGGGATGCCGCGGGCATCCCAAACTCAGGCAGCTTGAGTCTGTACCCAGAGCTATGCGCAGGGTGAACCAGGGCATCCCCAAGCTCAGAAACTTTCACTCTCCTTGATCACATGTGCATCATACTCCTCTCTTGATCGTTGATAACTTCCTCCACACCAAACTCGAAACAACTCAGTAGAGGGTCAGTGCATAATAAAAACCAGCATGTTCGGAAGGTGACACAATCATTCTTAACGCTTACGTACATTGCACTTGAAAACTACTTGGACATTAATGGATCAAAATTCGTCCAACATAGCAAAGAGAGGCAATGCGATGTACAAAGGCAGAATGCGGCTCCAACGGCAGATACGATTCCGTAAAAGATGGATTTTATTAGGCCGCCAGACTTTGCTCCAGTGAAAATTCTCAGGTTGAGTGAAAGTTGCGTGCTTTAATCGAAGGATCAACGCACGTAAATTGTCTTAATTTTACTGACGCCTACAGGAGGTGAGACCCAGGTGCGATGACGGCAAAGACATCTGGAACTGCGCAGTAGTCAAATCTAGTGCTTACTTTACTATCAAAGACTTTACTTGGCACAACAAAACTCAAAATGTAAGATAAGGAGAGGTTGCTAGAGTAGTGAAACAACTTCCAAGACACAAATATAGAGCAAAAATGCTTTGGGCAAAAGCATGGGTTGTCTCCCATAAGCGCACTTTCTTTAACGCCTTTCCAGTTAGCGCGAAAGTGTAACTCAAGTATTATCGAGAAGGGTGGTGCACCTACGGCGGGGTTGAGGTTTCTCAACCATGCATAGCATATTGGATACATAAGTTTCGGCGTCTACTTCTCACTAGTCTTGGTGCTTGCTACTCTCATCGAACTAAGCCGTCGGGTAACAAGCCAAGCATAGTATGTTCTAGTGCGTCATTCATAGCTAGGAGTTTACATGGTATTGGTGCTTTGATCTCCCCACCATCGTTAGTATTATTAGTGTACCTTATTCTATCCGTGATCCATCTTTTCAAGGAGGCTAACAAAAATTAGTATGAGAGCCATGCACATTAAGTTTGGCAAAAACCTTTCTAGCCTCTGTCTTGCTAGACCACCAAATTCTCTGAGAAGGGTTTCTAAAACGAAAATCTTTCTTTTCCCCTCTTCCATATCGCCCGGTGTAAGAAACATGTGTTGGATTATAGCGAGTTGAAGTTAACAAATTTAGTTTCCAACGGGCGATCTCAAGCGGCGGCGACAATTTCATAAGGGTAGAACCAAAGTTCTACCAAGTGTCTATCTTCAAAATCTTCAGCGGCACTAACATGCGGTGAGAAACAATCCTGCTATATTGTTACTCCCAATTATAGACCCTTGTCCCCTGCCGTCAGCATGTTTTATTGTGGTAAAATCAAAAGGAAGCATGATTGAATCAGAAGTAAAGTAAATGCAAGTATCTAATTTTTTTGTGTTTTTGATATAGCAAACAAAGTAGTAAATACAAACAAAGACAAGACAAGAAGCAAAGTGAAGGCAGATTGGGTAGTGGAGACTCCCCTTGCAGCGTGATCTTGATGCTGCCGCAGTAGCACTGGCGCCCGAGAAAATATGCTTGATGGCGTGTATTTCACTGCACGTTCGGGTGGGCAACCCCAAGAGGAAGGTATGATGCGCACAGCGGCGAAGTTTTCCCTCGAAAGAAACCAAGGTTTATCGAACCGGGAGGAGCCAGAAGCACGTTGAAGGTTGATGGCGGGATGTAGTGCGGCGCAACACCGGATTCGGCCAGCGTGGAACTGCTACAACACAACCAAGTACTTTGCCCCAGCGAAGCGGTGAGGTTGTCAATCTCACCGACTTACTGTAACAAAGGATTAACCGTATTGTGTGGAAGATGATTGTTTGCGAGAGAAAACGGTAAAACAAGTATTGCGACAGATTTGTATTTCGGTATTAAAGAATGGACCGGGGTCCACAGTTCACTAGAGGTGTCTCTCCCATAAGATAAAAGCATGTTGGGTGAACAAATTACGGTCGGGCAATTGACAAATGAGAGGGCATAACAATGCACATACATGTCATGATAAGTATAGTGAGATTTAATTGGGCATTACGACAAAGTACATAGACCGCCATCCAGCGCATCTATGCCTAAAAGTCCACCTTCAGGTTATCATCAGAACCCCCTCCGGTATTAAGTTGCAAAGCAACGAGACAATGTGCATTAAGTATGGTGCGTAATGTAATCAACAACTACATCCTCGGACATAGCATCAATGTTTTATCCCTAGTGGCAACGACACAACACAACCTTAGAACTTTACGTCACTTGTCCCAGGTGTCAATGCAGGCATGAACCCACTATCGAGCATAAATACTCCCTCTTGGAGTTAAGAGCAAAAACTTGGCCGAGACCTCTACTAATAACGGAGAGCATGCAAGATCATAAACAACACATATGTAATAACTTGATAATTAACATAACATGGTATTCTCTATCCATCGGATCCAGACAAACACAACATATGAGTATTACGGATAGATGATCTTGATCATGTTAGGCAGCTCACAAGATCCAACAATGAAGCACAATGAGAGAGAAGACAACCATCTAGCTACTGCTATGGACCCATAGTCCGAGGGTGAACTACTCACTCATCACTCCGGAGCGACCATGGCGGTGTAGAGTCCTCCGGGAGATGAATCCCTCTCCGGCGGGGTGCGGAGGAGATCTCAGAATCCCCCGAGATGGGATTGGCGGCGGCGGCGTCTCGGTAAGGTTTTCCGTATCGTGGTTTTTCGCATCGGGGGTTTCGCGACGGAGGCTTTAAGTAGGCGGAAGGGCGAGTCGGGGAGGCGGACAGGGCCCCACACCATGGGGCGCGCGGGGCCCCCGGGCCGCGCCGCCCTGTGGGCTGACGCCTCGTGGCCCCACTTCGTATCTCTTCGGTCTTCCGGAAGCTTACGTGGCAAAAATAGGACCACTGGGTCTTCGATTTCGTCAATCGAGAATACTAGTTACTAGGATTTACGGAAACCAAAAACGGCCAAACACGACAAGCTGGCGCTTCGGCATCTTGTTAATAGGTTAGTTCCGAGAAAATGCACGAATATGACATAAAGTGTGCATAAAACATGTAGGTATCATCAATAATATGGCATAGAACATGAGAAATTATCGATACGTGGAGGCATCAGCACCCTTATCCATCAACCTTCAGCATGCTGCTTGGCTCCTCCTGGTTCGATAATACCGTGGTTTCTTTTACGAGGGAAAACTTGCTTTCTTGTGCAGCATCATACCTGCTCTCTGTGGGGTTCCCAACGAACGTGTGAGGCTACAACGCCAAATCCCACGGTGCTCTATTAAAGGAGTTGCTGTAATATCCGATGAGATTCCCAGAGGCAGTGCACACTGTCGGCAGGACAAGATGTTGCTGAGATTTCTCATTGCGGAGCACGTACGGCTATAGTTGGAAAACATGCCTGCATGATTAATGATCTTGATGTTACGATGTCGTAATGCTATTTCCAGTCCTGTCAATTCGCCCGCAGCTGCTAATTTGTTCACCCAACACTTGTTGTTGGAGAGTTGCCACTAGTTGTAGATAAGTAGAATTTGGGTCCATCTATCATCATCATATACTCGTTCTACATGTGGTTGGAAGCCTAGTGATCAACCATTTTACGGTGCCATTGCTCTCATATGCGCCTACTCTTCTATTCGTGTTACTTGTTACTATTGCTCTCATATCACGCGCTACTTTCACATCACCCATATTGCTAGTGCTTTTCCAGGTCAGCTGAATTGACAACTCGATTGTTAAGGCTTATAAGTATTCTTTACCTCCCCATTGTGTGAGATCAATAGAATTTGGGTTTTACTTCCCTCGAAGAACGTTGCCGCGATCCCCTATACGCGTGGGTCATCAATAGGATCGAAATAGCGTGGAAGACGGAGGAGCATCAAGTTTATTAATCATGCTTAGGCATGTTTTCATATATAGTCATGCGTGCTCGCAATGAGAAACTTGCATAACATCTTTTGTCCTACAGCGCGGTGGCGGCCGGGCCTCAAGGAATCTACGGTAATTAAGGTACTCCTTTTAATAGAGAACCTGGGAACAAAAGCATTAACACTTGGTGAAAACATGTGATCCTCATATCTAAGCCTTCCCCTCCGAGTTGTCCCGATTCTTTGTCCCTGCGGGGCCTCGGGTTCCGGACATGGACATGTGCAAACAACTTGTAGATACAATCTAAGCAATAATTATAGAGCTCAAATCTAAGATCATGCCACTCGTGCACTAGTGACAAGCATTAAACACAACAAGATTGCAGCAACAATAACTTCACAAAACTTTATAGATAGGCGGTCATAATGTAACAGACTTCATCGGATCCCAGCAAACACAACACCGATTACATCGAGATGGATCTCAATCATGTAAGGCAGCTCATGAGATCATTGTATTGAAGTACATGGGAGAGAGAGTGCCAACTAGCTCTTGCTAGAACCGTAGTCCATGGGGAACTACTCACGGACCAAGATGGAGCGGTGGCGTCGATGGAGAGGCTCAGGGGCAATTCCCGTCCCGGCGGCGTGCGGAGCGGAGACTTGTCCCGCGAAACTTGTCTTCGCGATGGCGGCGGCTACGGAACTCTTCGTGGGATATCATCCGGTCTTTTAGGGTTTTCGCGACGGAAAGAATATATAGGCGAAGGGCGGATTCGGAGGAGCCGGGGGTGGTCTCCCGCATGAGTGGCGCGACCGGGGAGGACGCGCCGAACCGTGTGGTGGGAGCCCCTTGGCCCCGTCAGACACTTCTACGGCTCTACGGGTCCGTCTCGGTAAAATAGAAGGTTTGACTTTTGTTTCGTCCAATTCCGAGAATATTTCTGTGTGGGATTTACGAACCAAAAGCAACTGAGAGCGAGGCGGGCGCCTCGGCATCTTGTTAATAGGTTAGCTACTAGGAAAATGCATCAAAATGATAATAGAAGTATGAATAAAACATGTGGGTATAGTCATAAAACTAGCATGGAACATAGAGAAATTATAGATACGTTTGAGGCGTATCAAGGTGAAACTCAAACTTTAATCAAACCAAGATAATTCATAATTCAAACAATTGTTTATTCAAACAATAAATAATTTGAGATATGAATATTATAAATGACAATACATATAAGAAATGAATATAAATTTATCACAAATAGCTCATTGGAGAAACTTGAGCTTTATTGATCATCACAAATAAATACATATCATTACAATATTCCAATGAATTAATTATTACATCACACATTTCAGAAATTGGAAAATGAAAAAGAAAAGGAAAATTACAATGTTTTAATAACTAGCTAACACTACATTAAAGAATTATTTTGATCTCCTTGATCAACATGTGTTGGAGAGATCCTTGATCATCTCTTTAATCCCTGCGTACACAAACAACAAACATCAATGATCATTAAGCCAAGTGGCAAAGCCACTTGGCAGGTTAGCAAAGAAATGAAATTTGGAAGGATAACACCAAGCCCAGCCGAGCTGATCCTCACACACAAGTACCAACCATGAGCAGTGCAAGCAGCTCACAAGCATGCATAATGTAATCACGGCATTCGGCCTTCCGACCTCGCCGACTACGATGTCCTTTGATAGCGGAACAGCACGATGTTCATTTTAAGTCAGCGTGATGGCACAGCCGTGGTCAAAGCGGTGAACCGCATCAGCGCACGGCGGACCTCTAGCAATAACACGATGATCTTGGGTCGACTATGGAAAGCGAGCTTCCTGATGCGTCGCCCGTCGCCGCGGAGGCCTTCTTTCGACATCCTTCCATGCGTACTCTTCGCCGAGAAATGATGGCGTCTGTGACAGCGACACCGATCGTCGAACAATGGCGACCTCGTCAGCGGATATATTGCCGGAAGGCATCGGCGTCAACGGCGGCAACTGTATGGC